>NC_137007.1:29799664-29944664 GCF_032717465.1 Coenobita brevimanus | reverse complement strand
TACCGTATAGAATGTTCACTGCCTTGTACATCTTCACTTGCATATGCAGTTTGCTTTCCTTATTAGGGCACAGTGTACATTGTGCTTTTATTATTATGGCGGTATAGTGGTGGCCCCAGGCTCATCTGGATGCCAACTCAGTGGACTATAAGCTGAAGGTGTCATTCTCCTGCAATCTAATATTCTTCTCTCCCTGGATATGGATAGAGTTGAGGGACATTTGTTTATTGGTGCCACTGTGTAAAGGCATCCCACTTCAGCAGCAGAGTTTATTTACATAAACTTCATTATATGACATGATCCTGATACAGTACTGTGTTCTTGCATTTCAGATTTCAATACTGGACGGTGGTCTAGGCAGTCCGCCCATTACCAGGCCAGCAACTGTTGGGAGTCCTAAGGAGGAAAACAGGAAAAAAGATTCAGGTGGAACTTTATCCTCATGTCTGCGACAGAAGCTGTCGTCAGTAATATGCACGACTGACAATAAGGCATCAGGAGGCAATGTTATCAGCAAAAAACGAGACATCACCTCTGGCACTCTGTACAACCTACTGGCAGCATGTCTGGACAACATGCCTGATGGTATAATAGTTGATGAGTGGTGTTAATATGGAATTGAAAATTAGCAATACAATAGATTGGCTGAGTTTGCTAAATCTGTAGTTTCTTGGCATTCATACACAGTATTATTTTTCATATGACTTCCTCATCCAAGAACATGTGGACTGAATGTAACTACAGTAAGTTACTTTAATTTGAAGATATCATACCACTCTTCATCTTGCCGCTAACTTGTTCACCACTACCACATAAGTTACTGAATTTAACATTATTTTACAGTTTTGATAATATGAAATTTGTCTGTGTAAAATATTTCCCTTAATATTATACTTTTCACCAGACATGAGCACAAACCCGGCTGTCCAGAGCCACACTCCACTCTTTATCTCCAAGTGGATTGACTACTCCAACAAATACGGCTTTGGTTATCAACTCTCAGATAACTGTGTCGGTGTTTTCTTCAATGACCTTACTAGGATCAGTATTAGCTCAGACAAGAAGTAAGACTTTTTATGTTCTTATCCTATATGTTGTTTAGAGTAAATGATTCCAGTTTGACAGTTATTACACTGTACTGTCATAGGTTAACACAACATGATGACAGATTCTGTTGGGAAGATCTGTATCTTAATAAATGTTTGGATCAAGCTGTGTGTTCCAGTATTTCTTATGCACTAGGTGTGACCATAGGCATATGACAAAACACCTTAACTCAGTGCTTGTGTTGCAGCCGAGTGGAGTTCACGGACTCATCTGGTCGGCTGACAGTGCAGCAGGCCGGGTCACTGCCGGCATGGCTGCAGGAGAGGTATCAGCTGCTTCGTTACTTTGCCACATACATGGAGGAAAACCTGACGGAGGCTGGTGATGCTCGAGCCACCAGGACAACAGTATCAACAGGCAGGGCAGCAGTCATACCACATGTGAGGCGCTGGGACCGTACACCAAAATCCATCATCATGCAACTAAGCAATGGAACCTTCCAGGTATGTGTGATACTGCAGACAGGGAGAGGGGTAGATCAAAGATTAGCTGGAGGGATAGGTAGGAGAAGTACACAAATAAGGGCGTTGGGCTAGAGCAAGGGCAGCCTGATGGCAAAGGACAGGATGATATGGAGGTGATTTGTTTGTGGCCACACTTTGCAGGGTAAAGGCATCTGGCTATAGGTACAGTAAATAGATAGATGTGTAATTTAACAAGCTTGCAACCATTATGGCTATTTTTGAAGATCACCAGAATTTAAAAGAGCCCTAACATTGCATCAGAATATGATAATACTTCATGAGTATGAGTATAATTGCACCTTTTCACTTAATACTAAAATATACCTTACATTTACAGTATTTACTTTCCATATAGAATGTCATGTTTACCCAGTGTCAGCAGCAAGCTAGTCTCTGTCTTCATACAGTATTTACATAAATGATCAGAAACAAATTAGTTACATAAGACTTTTTAATGAATAACAGTGAGCTGTTATTGAGAGGGTGGGGAGAGGGGAAGTGTGACTGTCTGTAAGCTGAAGCCAAATAAGTAACTTTTCTGCTGTAATATTGCAGATCAACTTTTTCAAGGACCACACCAAGATAGTCATTGCTGGGGACCGTACAGATGTGAGCATCTTGTTTATTAGCGGGGATCGCCAGTCCTTTACCTACCGCCTCTCGCAGTTAGCCGAAGTCGGATGCGAGGCCATGGTACGCGAGCGGCTAGTTTACGCTCTGTCTTGTTTACGTCAGTACGCCGAGCTAGACGGTGAGGATGTCTGAGAGGAGGCCATGGCCGGTCTGGGGGATATTGTCAGCTCCCTCATGCTGGCAAGACTCGAATGAACTGGCAAAGATGTCTAAATAGCAACTATAGAAGGAGGAGGTGTTCATGATGAGACTTTGACAGTATTTACCGGTAAAAGTATATGTGAAGAGATTTGGATGGTATTTAAAAGTGTGTGTGTAGAGACTTGACAGTATTTAAAAGTGTATGTGAATAGTCATGGACAATACTTGCTGAAGAGAACTTTGTGTTACTTGGACCTATTGTCTGAATGGAACAGAATGTATAGTCTGTTGCAGTCTGTCATTTGCAAGAATGGTTTAAAGTTGACCGCATCTGCCTGATATTAGTTGCCCTGGACCAAGGAAAATCTCTTCATTTTCCAAAGTTTTAGTGTTTTTGAATATTGTACATACATGTGGATCAGTGTCCTCTGAATGCTGTTTTGTTGGGTTTGAGTTCATGGTCAAAGTGTTTTTGGTATTAAGTTGTAAGATAAAAGTATTTATCTAGGGAAACTGGTATGTGGTGAAGTGGTTTGTGGTTGCCATATGTGTGGCATTATAGTGTAACGTATCTCACTTGAGAACACTTTCAAAGTACATGAACTTGACATGAAAGCATCTGAGTTAGTGCTTGACATGTTGGAAGATAACCAGTTTATTTTGGAACATGAGCTTTTCAAAAGGAAACTAGACTCACTCAAGCTGATAGTGATGTGTGGAAACTCTTAAGCTATGCAATAATATAACCTGCACATCACATTAGCTACCATAAAATTATAAATTCTTTCCACAATACTCTAACCTTCTCTTTACTATCAAGTGTCTGAGACGAGGAGCACACAAGCTCTACCTCGATTTATTAATTACCAATGTATCAAATCACTGCCCACGTTGATAGTCAAGGGCACTGAAAAGCCTTACTTCTCTCTTTCACAGTGTCTTGATAGCGCACAAAAATAATCCTTAAGTTTAAAATGGCCTGAGCTATCAGGACTCTGTCAATGAAAGAAAATGCTAAGTGTTCTTCCTGTGTCACCCTAAATGGTTACCAAAGAGGTGGGAAGGTGGCAGAGGTGGTGAGCGTTTGTATAATATTTAATCAGTTTGTAGTGCAGTAGTTCGGGGCACCATGTGCAATGGATTACTTTACTCCCCAAGTATACATAACAGGTCATGTACTCATCAGTTTAGGAAGCTTTCTAATACCTCTTCCTTAGTGATTTATTTTGCATACTACACCATACTTTTGTCTTGTCTGTTATCTCTCCTTTTCAAATATTGATAAAGCAGTAAGATGTGTGAATGTTAAGGGTATGGTTGCATTAGGCAAACTGAAAAATACCTGGGATGAGGTCATGGAGTGTGACCTCAGGAATAAGGGAATGAATAGAGAGGCTGCAGTATTAGATATCAATCAGCATGGAGAGCTGCCATTAGATGACCAAGGCTGATGCATGCAAACATGTTGGAGCCTGTATAAACAAAACAAAGTGAAACAAAACTTCCTAAATAGCATACAAGAGAATAATGATGTGTCATATGCAGAAATAAGCTAGTAAGAAAGAGGCACTGGGGAGCCATCTTGACTGATGAGAGTATGGACCATAATGTGTGGCATGTTATTGTGCCAAGATTAGTAATAATTTTTCCTTTTAGTTTTATGTATGGTAGAAGGTGTAAGATTCTACTGTGTATGCAAAGTTTAATCAAACTGATGATGATCTCCTAAGTTTACACTGCTCAAAGACTTAAGTACAGTAGTTACAATGGCATAATGCAGCAGCTAGGGAGAAGAAGTGTGCAATCCTAAGCTTATTTTTCAGTTGCAGGCATCAAAGAATCATGTCAAGCTCAGAACATGACTGGAATGATGAACGGCATTACTGTAAAGTGGAGAAGTTTCAGACATTTTTGGGCATCAACAGACAGTTAATACAAATGAAACATAAATTGGTGGTATCCCAATAGTTGCTTTAATGAACATCCTAGGCAGAGATTATAAATAAGACATTAAGTATATTATGAAAAATGAAGAATAGAGAAATTGTTTGTGCATTGGTTACCCCCTGTATGCAATTGCCCCACTTTAGAGTAGTGAATTAGGTCATTATTTTCACACCTGCTAAAAGCAAAATGAATCTTCAGCTTGTTAGATTGAAAGAGCAACTCCGTCCTTGAGTGTCTGGCCTGGAGTTTAGCCAGAGAGATGTTGTTTGGTTGGGCCATCAAATCTTATAAGCAAATGAGCAGAGTTGACCAAACTATGAATATTAATCTCTTCTCTTGTACATTTCTTGTACATTTATGTTTGATACTATGTGCTCAGTCAATGGATAATATTAACACAATAATCATCCAGTATAGAATAAATGAGGATGAAATGTGCGTAGTCAGTGGTTAATGTAAAGGAGAAACCACCCTTTAAAGAATGAATGAGAAGTACTGTAACTTTATTTATTTATTTTTTTTGCTACTGGAATGTTGGATGTACATCACACCAGTTTCTGGGGGAAGAAAAAAAACAGGACAAGGCCTTTTCTCAACCAAAGAGTGAATAATTATTGTTAATGTTCCCTTTTTGGCTCAGGTTGATTCTATCATACCAAATATAATGTTGTCATTCTTTCAGCAGATCTGACACAGGAAGTAGTATGAAGAATATTGCAAATTTCGGTTAAAACAAAACAAAAAAAAACAAAAAAAAATGATTGTGTGAAGAGGAGTTGTAATGGAGCCATCTTCCTGTCTACCAAGCAAGTTAATCATGCAGTACAAACCAAAAATTCTTGAATGAGATGATTTTTGGTGAGGTATTTGTACATCATGCATAAAACTTCTGTTATGAT
Organism: Coenobita brevimanus; assembly: GCF_032717465.1. Classification (NCBI taxonomy): domain Eukaryota; kingdom Metazoa; phylum Arthropoda; class Malacostraca; order Decapoda; family Coenobitidae; genus Coenobita; species Coenobita brevimanus. The sequence continues at coordinate 29,939,473 of NC_137007.1, read as the reverse complement.
CTCATGTATCTATATACTGTATATTATTTAGTGCTCTCAGTATACTGCTGTTCTCTGTTATGTAAGTGTCATCTTGAAGTCTGCATCTTGGCTGCAAGGACACTGCCCAGTCACTCAGGTCAACTAACATACAGCATGCCCTCATTATAAATTGCCTTGCTGATGTTATTTTTAATGTTGAGTTAATGGTAAATATTACATCTAAAAGTTCCATTCATACTTATAAAGATGGATTGCTAGTGTTTTCAAACTTACAATTCTAATAATTATCAGGAACATATTGTGGTATTTTCAAAGATGCCTTGAGTTATAATGAGGACTGTCTGTACAGTACTTGTATTGTTTGAGAACTTTGTTGATATTAGTTCAGAAATGTATTACTTTTTTCTGTAGTTAAAAAAAATACTTATTCAACTGATTACTTAAACAGTTAAGTGAGATGTTACTTAGTCAGTTTCACAAATGTACAATACTTTTTTGAAGCTGTTAAGAATGGACTTTGATTTCTTCTCTTAATTGTTTAAGCTGTCATTACTAACACAACTATGTTTTCTCCTTGCAGCCAATGCCTTCTCTTGAAGTTCTGTATTGTTAAGTGTCTGCCCCTTCTCTGAGATCTTTATCTTTCATGTTCTCTTACCAAAGATCGCAGGAAGTTCTTTTTCAGTGTTGAGAAAGCAAGTGTATGTAGATGCCTTTACTTTCAGATCAGTGTTGGATTATATGAACTTGCTAAGTTCAGAGCAAAGTTGAAGACTATAAATATGACGACTCTGAAAGTCTTTCACATTTACAACTTTACTGTTTAATACTTAAACTGCAAATTGTCTACATAATAACTCTGGGCTTCAGCTTTGACAAGTCTTTTCAGTTTAGGAATACAAAGTCATTGTGTTGCTGATAGAGCTGAGCTTGGTGGCTTTCTTATAGTGGCCCTCAGCTCACTGTGTGACAGCTGAGGTGCCAGATGGCCAGAGGAGTGCCAACTTGTTCTTTACTGTAATGATCAGGAATGTCTTGAACAGAATCATTGATATGGCTTCTGACATGTTGTGGTGGTTACTGTGACATCATAACCCCTTCATTTTGATGGTGTAGTTTTTATTTTATTCTTGCTACCATCAGATGGATTTATTCAGCTTTTTGGTGGCCTCTAGTACTGTTGTGAAGGAGTTAATGATGGCTATATTTAACCCCCTGCAGTTCAAAAAGTCTAACCCATGCTGAATAAAATCATCTGGGGATAGAGATTGAAACACAAAATATGCCATTGGATTGAAGTTGTTAAGTGCTGGACCCACTTCTGATCATTACACCTCGAGCTAAGATATTATAATTGTGTCTGTGATTCCTTGTCTTAGTTTTTGTATGTTTCATTTTTTGTGATAATCTTGTGATTTTCTTGATTTTTCTTTTTTTAATGTATGCAAGTTTGTATATAGAGTTCAGCATTAATCTAAGGCTGTGTATTATGTTGGTTTTGTTAACTGTATTGCTCAGGTCTTTCACAAGTTGATAGAAGCAAAGTGGTCTTCCTTAAATTATTTGTTCTTCATCTCACTTATTGGATGAAACTACAAAATCCTCCAAATTGGTGCCTTTACCTTTTAATGTTCAGCGTGGAGCACTCGCAGCCTCCACTGCAGTAAGGCTTGTATTCCAAGTGGCCTTGGAGGTTTCATAACGCCTCTTCCTTAGTGATTTATTCTTCCCATTACACCTCAGTATTCTCTTGTATGTTATAGATTCAACCATGTCCATAGTAAAGTTACCATTCAGTATATAAAAAGGATGGAAGTAAATGTTAAGGTGTAATATGCAACATAAATCGCTAAGAAAGAAGTGCTATGAAGCTGCTTATACGCTACTTAAAATACAGCCCTAAGTCAAATTACCCCAGTGCTCAAGGATGTGTAGCACATGGCAAGTAGCAGACAACACGCCGACCAATCAAACTTAACTTTAAGATCACCGTCATGTCCTACTTGTATCTCAAAGGGCTGCACTCAGGGTGGGGTAGGACACTTTGTAACACATCTTCCACAGTGATTTATTTTGCCTATTACACCATTTTATCCCTGTGTATAATACTGAGGCAAACTTTGTTAACAATGGAAATATATATACAAATAACATGAAAAGAATAACATAATAAATAGCAAAGAAAAAAGTGCTACAAAGTTTCCCATGCCACCTATATTAAAGCCCGCAGAGTATCAAATGATGAGAAAAGTTATCTTTGTAGTTACTCAATAACTGTAAAATGATATTTCATTCATAGTCAGAAGGATTACTGTATTCAGTAGGCATTATAAGAGTCTCTGGCAACAAGACAGTGGAGGCATGTTAGGTCTAGTGCAGTAGCAGCTAAAACAAGTGCAGTAATTTTGTTTAGGTCTAGTTGCTGCTAATAGAAGTGCAGTGATTTTGTTTAGGTCTTGTAGCTGCTGAAACAAGTGCAGTGACTTTGTGTAGCTCCCTTGGCAAGTGCAGTGATTTTATGTTGCAGCTATAACAAGTGCAGTGATTTTGTTTATGTCTTGTAACTGCGTAAAGTGTCTAGTAGTGACTAAAATAAGTGCAGCAATTTTTGTCGTTGTTTTAATAGTGTAGCAAGAAGCTACTTTGTCATGAAATATTGTTTTGTTTGGATGCTCCATAGCACTTCTTGTTCAAATACATACTTGAGCAGCTCATACTTAATGAAACACACTTTATAACCAGCACTGTATATACTAGAGTCAAGACAATAACAGTAGTTTGAAAAGTATTGTATAAGTAGTGGCAGTAACCCAGAGTTAATAGTTTGTAAGGTTGTAAAATGACACAGAGAAATACCAGAAATGGCTTAATAATCAGAAATGTTTTTACCATCATTATGCTTTAGAAAAGTTCTGCAGTAGTGTCAGTACTGGTTTAAATTATCTGTAGCTATTTTTTGGTTGTCATGTGATTTTGCAGTATCTCTGGGAGAAAGCAGTATATGAAACTATATTGCTTTATATAAAATATGTATATAGAATCCTTAAAAGTATATTACAGCCGAAGAGGCAGGGGAATTAGACGTATTGAATTGAGTTGTGTTTTCAGAGGACCCTGAATAATTTTGATGAGGTACTGTACTGTCCATGAAGTGACTAAAGATTTGTTATTTTGAATGTGCAGTTATGAATGCCATACAGTATACTGTACAGGTGTCGCATTCCACATTCATAAGTCACGCTGAAATTTTTATTTTTAACCTTGAAATTGAATTCACAAATAATTTTGTTTCATTTAAAAACTTTACTTAAGGAAGTTTGTAGTTACGCCACAGTGAAATTTACTTACAAAAGTCAAATCTGAAATCAGCCATTGTCTTGTACCATAAGTTTCGGTGAAGGACTTTAGGGCTTCCATACTTCACAATGTAAATAAATGTAGAGAGTTTGCTTAGGTTGTGCACTATAATAACGCGCTATTATCCAGTCTGCCTCACTGACAGAACCTCTCAGGGCTGTATTCCAAGTGGCTTTGAAGTTTTCTTAACCCCTTAGCAATTTAATCTGCCCATGACACCTCAACATTCCCCAGGATGTTATTGCCATAAACTTTGTTGGTACTGAAATGCAATACAGGATGATGTTAGGATGTACCATGCAGAATACTGTACACTGCTATGAAAATGGTGATATGATGCCATCTTTGCCACTTGGAATATGACCCCAGTCCTGTTGCCAGAGCTCTTACCTAGAAGTCCAACCACTGGGACAGGAGTGTTTTGCCCACCATTTCTGGCTAGTACTGAAGAGTATAATGGGTTCAGCAAATCCTCGTTAGTATGTTCCCCTTTTCTGATGTTCTTTGTTTTGTTAGCCTGTTGTGCCCAGGTAATATCTTTTTCAGTGTATTCCTGCTGCTTCCTGGCAGTTTTATTCAGCTTAGGAAAAGCCTCCAGTACTGATGAAGTTATTTCCGTTCAAAAGTCTGTCTTTTTTTGAATAATAATTTTGTTTGGTAGCAGCAAGAATAAGCTAAAATGCATGTCATCTTGCATGAAGGGGTTAATCCCTCAGTAAGTTGTAGAAATATGCGCATTTGGAAATCAGTGATGCCTGTAAAACTGACTTGACAGTTTCTTCAATTTACTACACTAAAATGTAATGAAAAATGTGTTATACAGTATTTTGGAACTTGCTTTGCATATACAGTGTCAGAACTGCCTGTAGATTCAGTCTTCATCATATGTTTGAAATTGGTCTTCAAAATTTCACAATTTTTTCAGTTCTAGTTGTCGTTGCTTAAAAATGGTCTGACTGGCCAAGTAGACCTGTCAGTCACAGGTAAGCAACTGCTTCTGTAGGACTATCCTGCAGGTACAGTACAATACAGTACATGTGCCAAGTAGAGAAGCGGTTCCCCCTTGTGGTAGACAGTGCCTCACCAGGGTCAGACCAGAGTACTTCCCATGGTGAGGTGCTGAGGTGCAGGGAAATAAGAGGAGCTTTGGGTTCTGGGTTGAAGCCAGAGCTGCTCAACCCAAGGTGCTGAGTACCATCATGTGTAGGTTCCCCCTCTGTGCCTCTAGGCTTGATACAAGTAATACCTTGTAGTGTATTGCGAAATGGGTGAAACTGAGGAATCGGTTTTATGGGTTGCGATGGACCTTAGACAGGCAATTTTCTGTGACTGTATCACTGTAGACATACTTGCCAAAAGTACATCAAAAAAGGTAGCTTAATGAGGATTTACTGTGTTGTGATTGTCAATCTTGTCATGCAATATCTGCCGTGGGTGCTGTGTTGCGGGGTCTTCCACTGGGATGCCAACTGGGTCCAAGTCTGTAACACCTTCATTTCAAACACTTTATAAAACAACTCAGGCCTCATTTGATAACCTGAATCCCTTCATTCCAGGTGATGTTTTTTATGGTTTATTCTTGCTGCTATCAGATGCTTTATTCAACTTGAGAAAGGTCTCTCTTAATGAAGGAAATTACCAAGAGTACACTATATCTAAGCCTTCCAGTTCAAAGAGTCTATTTTAAGCTGAATCAGACAATTAGGAGTTGGCAAGAATAAAATGAAGAGGATGTCCCCAGGCCAAATGGGTTAAAGTGTAATACATAGCATATCATATCCCTCTGAGGATCAGCGGTGTAAAATTTAATTCAAATTATAAATGCCATATTGTATTCAGTGACAGTTTTAGTCTTTTTCTTCTAAAAGGGGGTAATACAGGCTACATTTTATTGTTGTCACAGCTGTTAATGACAGCCAGTTAAATTTCAAAGCTAGTAACTGACCCCTTTAACCAGATGACGCATAGTTTATTTTTGCTACCACAAGACTTTTATTCAAGCTGGGACAGACCTCTAGCAGTCAATGGGTTAAGGAAGCTATATCTAACCCATCCAGTTTGAAAGGTCTATCCTACAGTGAATTATATCATCAGGGCATAGCAAGAATAAAATGTAATTGATATCCCTGGACTGACAGAGTTAAAATGACTGTAAATTTGCCAACTGTGGAACTGTATAACTTGGACCTGCGAAAATGTTTAACTTGGACATATGGAATTGATTAATTTGGGCCTACGTTGAGCATTCGCCAGTCTGAGGGGATGACTTCCTATGTGTCCATGCACCAGTCCTTCCTATATACACCTTATGTAAGCAGTCATTAGGCCATCTAGTGGTAGTGTTAGCATGGATTGGATTCTTGTTTGGTCAAGGAGGCTTTGTAACACCTGTTTCTTAAATATTTATTTTCATGGTACAATTTATTATTCACTTGTATGCTATTTGTACTGTATCTTCTTAATCCTGCTAGAGGGGCACCTGCACATGGTGGCACTGATAGAACTGGGCAGCTCTTCTGCCCAGTTATACAAATGTCTCTCAGTCCACTGGGTTGTCATTTCAGAAGAACCAGGAGCTAACATTACTTCCATCCATCATCCAATCCTATGTCGCCCCATTAGGAGCGTAGGAACCTGGGGCTAGGCAAGTTGGTCCTGACATTTAAGATGAGAGTGACCAGCCTCACTCATCCCTGAGTGGCATTGTGTGTGCAATAAACCCCAACCACCCCTTGGATATAAGATTACATGGGCTCAATCTGATTGGAGCACCTTAATTACCCACTGAACCACCAGGTACCATAATTTGGTTACTGTATATGGTTACCACCCAGCATAATAAATGGATTACTGGTGTACAGGAAACTCTTTGGCTTGTCACACAGTGTAGAGTCACCCATAGGCAGAAGAAAGAGGAAAGAATGAAGGAAAGAAAGACAGAAGAGGGAGTATGTGCAGAAACCCAAAGCAGCACTACATTGAGTGAGTGGATAGTGAGCGCCCCCACCTACTAACATTACTACTACTACTACTACTAATCCTTTCAATCTAATGCTGTATTTTTAATTTTTCTATCTCCGGGTGATTTTATTTAGCTCAGGGGAGACTTTAAACTGGATAGAGCAGATTATGGTCTTCATTTACCCCTTCATTACAAGGGGTTTACCTAAAGCTGAGTAAAACTGTATGAAGCTTTGGGTACATCTCTTGTAGTGAAGGGGTAAATGATGACTATATCTATCCTCTCCAGTCTGAAAAGTCCCTCAAAGGCTGAATACAACTGTCTGGAGATAGCATGAGTTAATCACTAAAACATGCCACCAGAATGAAGGGTGCAATACTGTATTGACACAGTGTGTATAAATAACACAAAGTAGTAGTAGTAGTTGTAGCCCTGGGTTCATTTGAAACGTAAACTCTGTGGATGTCAGGCTGAAACTGTCATCTTCCTGCTGTCCACCATCCTCCTGCAGTGGAGATAGGGAGAGAAATGAGGGACATTTGTATTTGTATAACCCGGAAGTGAAGCAGCCAAGGTACAAGTATATTAGTGACACCACATGAAAGAGTTCCTCTCCAGCACTCTAGTAATATAAATAACATAAAAAATTAAGTTAACATGGCAGATACAGAAATAAACTGGTAAGGAAGAGATGCCATGGGGCCTCCTTCAGCATCAAGAACATGTGTCCATGTCTCTCCATTTCAGTCTGTCATCACTCCATTTCTCACAGTGCATCAGACCACAGGATGCTAGCGGTACTTGCCTTGGTCTGTTGCGTCCACTCCAACCCCTTCAGCCCAGGGATGTCATGTTTATTTTGTTCTTGCTGCTATCTGACAATTACATTCAGCCTAGGTGAGCCCTGAAGTAGTGAAGGGTTTAATAAAGGCTACATTTAACCCCTCCAGTAGGTAAATCTCTATCATTAAGGCTGTCTCACACCAAAACTGGTCAAGCCATACTGTAATGTCTTCGCTATGGGTCTTTGAATCGCCAAGCCCATTCAGTGACATACTCATACCAGAAGCTATGCTATGTGGTGTACGTAGCATAGCTTCTGATGAGAGTTACCACACTAAATAAGTTTGATTGCTTTTTAAAGAGGGGTACCACACACACAAGCATCACTTATGTAGCTTCTGATGTGAGACAGCCATTATCACTCCAGTTGGAAAATATCGTTTTTCCTCTTCTCCTGTCCAACTGGGAAATCTGTTTTTAGTTCAGTAAAATTGCCTATAGATAGCAAGAGGATCATGAAAACAGAAAATACATCACTGGATTCAAGGGGTTAACACTGTACTGCATTATTAAGCTAAGTGGGCGAGTCAAGACATGTAAATAAGCCATGATAAGACATTAGAATAACAGTGGTAGTCTCCTCAATCTGAAGCAAAACATGGTGTATAATTAGACATCATTGACTCTCATGGTCTTTCATGTTTTGAAACTTGTTGTATATTTCTTGCTTTTGTTTGTAAATAATAATCATGAAAGCATATGTTTTAATATCCCTTCTATGGATAAGTATGTAAAAAAAAAAAATAACTACAAAAAATATAGTTCATGGACCAGCCACAGATAAAAAGCTGAGATCATGTTTATTCCTGATGCTGTATTTATGAAATAATGTGATGACAGGAATGTTGATGTCGTCGTGGCCTCAGGCTTACCTGAAAATGAACCAGGTGAACTCAAGGCCGATGTTGACCCCTCGCCTGCAGTCCACCACCCTCCTGTAAGGGGATGGGGAGGGAGTCATGGAACGTTAATGAGCCAGAACTAATAATGCCATATTTTAATTACTTAACGGGTACCTAAAGTTAACTTGTGACCAAAAGTTTGCCTGAAGTGAAATAAGAAGTGTTGCAAAAAAATTAAACCCACTGAGGGTTAGAAATAAACCTGAATATACACACATTGTACGAGTTACTGCTTAAAGATGAATAGTACCCACAGATGGTCTACGATTTAAAACGGCCTACACCAGCTGGCAGCTGATGAATACATATATGAATGTGTACACTGAAAATAAGAGGCATCACTAAAGACGGATAACTTTTGTTACTTATTGCAGTGCCAAGGCAGACATGACAAGGACAATGATTTTTTTTTTTTTTTAATTTACAATTCAGTACAAGCCCCAGCACTCGGAAACATTGTCGCTGAAGGCCAAGCAGGGAAGGGTACATGACAACAAAGAGAAGGGGACACGAGATAAAAGAGAAAGGTACATGAGAGCGAAAGGAAGGGGACATGGCAGCAAAGAGAAGGGGACATGGGAGCAAAGGAAAGGGGACATGAGAGCAAATGGAAGGGAATAGGAGAACGAAGGGAAGGGTGCATGAGAGCAAAGGGAAGGGGACATTAAATCAATGGGAAGGGGGACGAGAGCAAAGGGAAGGGGACATGAGAGCAAAGGAAAGGGGAAGTGAAGGCAAAGGGATACACTGACTCATGGATTAGGCAAAATATACCGTGAGTGAGCACATAATGAGTGACATGAATTGGTCAATAAATGAGTGGGTAAATGTGTGAGTGAGGTGTAAAGAAAGGAGCAAGAGAGAGTGAATGAGTATGGAGGTGCATGAGTATGTGAGTGAGCGAGCGAGTGAATGATTGATTATGTAAGCTGCTAGTGAGTGAGTAGGTGGCGACTTTAACCAACACTGTATTCTCGTATAAATCTTGTTACAAATCAATATTAGGGATGGAAGAATATAAATTTTAGGCCAAGTTAAGGTGAAAAGAGTACAGTCAAAAATAAATAAAAAATATATTACTTAGCATGATAAAAACGAGTCTTGTCTCGAACTGGAACTCTGTGAACCGTAGGAGCTTCGAATCACAGCAGTCGCCCTCTAACCGCGTGAGGGGGAGGACACACGAGCTGTGTTTATAGTGTCAGTGATAATATAGTGTTTAAACAGCATCTCCTTCTTTTTGACACATATAAGGGTAAGTGGTGATATTATTCATTAGACTTTTGATGGCTACGAGTTCTTTCAGTTGTGCCAAATCGTCCGAATTGGTCTGAAATAGCAAAGGGAGCTGTGGTGTTGATGTGGATGCGCTGGGATGTTGGGAGAAGATGGTTTGGTCTTGCGGAGAGATAGATGAATGACAGATTACCCATAGACCTTCCACCTTAACTTGGCCCGGATTTTCGTCCTTTTGTAGATTATTTCACGTAGCCCACCGGTAGGAAAAGACAATGCTACCGTTCTACATTCCTGTAACAATAATTCATCTTGACTAGCATCGTATTCTATTATTCTCATTGCTACAACTCAGCACTGAAGACTCAGAGAAGGCAGTATTAGGCCAAGTTAAAGTGAAAGGATTATAGAAGAGTGAGCTAAGTAGAAGGGGAGACGGATAGTGGGAAACCGAGAATGAGGTAAAGGGTTGCGGTGGAGGTATATGAACGATGCTGGTGTCAGATGGAGGGAGCGCAGCCTGATCATCGATGAAAGGTTAACATGGAGGCAATTTATTTGTGGGCACCCTATCCGGTATTACTTTTTTTTTTATATACATGAAAATGCACCGGGATTTAAATATTACATTAATAGTAGTGAGTCAACGTTATACGGTATTTTTCCTTTTTTTCTTTTTCTTTCTTATATTTATTTCTTATTTTTTTTGCCCTGCTAGGTCTTCTCTCAGTTCAACAAATCGTCATTCTGTCCTTTGTCATCAGGCAGCCCTCCTTCCAGCTCACACCAGCTTCACTAATGTACATACCTCTCCGCGTCTTCCTGTACTTAATTCCCAACACCGGACGATTTTCCTCAGCTACCGGGCCACCTCCTGTAGTGAAGGGGTTAATGGAGACTGCATCTAACCCATCCAGTGACAAAAGTCTATCCTGAGCTTAATAAAATCGTCTAGTGGTTGCAAGAATAAAGTGTACAAGACGTTGATGATGACGATGATGATAATAATAATAATAATAATAATAATAATAATAATAATAATAATAACAACTACAACTACAACTACAACAACAACAACAACAACAACAACAATAATAATAATAATAATAATAATAATGAAAATAATAATTAAAACAATAATGAGAGGATGGATGGGACGAATGTACTGGTGTTGTGATGAGGAGGGGTAGACTGAGATGGTTTGGGCATGTTGAGATGAAAGTTGGATTCGAAAGGTGAGAAATGTGAACGTCGGGGGTAGGGCTGCGAGAGGCAGACCAAAAAAAGACCTGGGACGAAATCATAGAGTGTGACGTCAGGGATGAGGAACTGAATAGGGATGCTGCCTGAGAGAAAGCTGCGTGGAGAGCCGCCATTATTTAACCAAGGCCAAAGCATGGAAATCATGTTGGAGTCTTTATAAACGACACGAACAAAACGATATGGGATAAAAATGATGACACTGATGGCGGTGATAAGTATATAATGATGATGATAACTGTGATGATGATATTGATGACGACAATGGTGATTTAATGTTGACAGATAGGCGGACGGAAACTCCAGGAAATCCACAGCCAGAAAACCACCCAGAAAGCCAACCACCCACAAAGCCGGCCAGGAGGAAAGACAGAAAGCCCGAAAAAAGCCAGCCAGCGAGCCAGTCAGCCATCACTTCTCTCCGTGATGATGGTGAGTCATATCTGTTTCTGTAACCTCTGCCACTACTGTACTGTTTTTAGTTTAGATAGTTTGACTGAGAAGTAGATAAATTGACAAAGATAGAGGGGGTAGATGCAGGCAGATAGACCGTTAAATGGACAGAAAGTTGCTAGGGTTAGAGAGGCGGATAAGGTTAGACAGATACAGTGACAGATAGTTAAGTAGATAAAGGGAGAGTAGATACTAATTGGAATAGGTAAGTGATGTGAGAGAGAGATAGGAAGATTTGGAGGGGAATAAGAGAGAGAAAAGAAAGGGAAGAAATGAGGAGTAGGAGAGAGAGAGGAAGAGGTGAGGAGCGAGAGAGAGAAGGGACAGGGGTACAGAGGAGAGGGAGAAGAGTCAGAGTGAGAGACGTGCTGAAAAAGAGGGGAAAGTGAAGTGGAGAAAAGACTGTGAGAGAGGGAGAAAAGGGTGAAAGGGAGGGAGAGCTAGAGGAGAGGGATTGAAGGAATGAAGGGAGGAAACGGTTAGGTAGGAAACGGAAAGGGGAGAGGAAAATGAAGAGTAGGAGAGAGAAAAGGAAAAATGATGTGAGTAGAAATGGAGGGAAACAGCAAAGAGATGATGATGAGAGGAGCTGAAATGAGTTACGTGGGAGGAGCACGTGGAATTAGGTGGAAAGACAGTCAAATGAGGATGTGAAGGAATGATGTGGAGTTGATGTGGTGTGGAGTTACGAGGAGATAAATACAGACGAATGTGGAAGTCAACTAGCATCGTGTTTAACATTAGCGTACCTACCAAACTCTACCCTAGACTACCTGCCTACCTTACCTTGCCTTACCCTGCCCTGCCCTACCCTACCCTACCCTACCCTACTTTACCCTACATTACCCTACCCTACCCTACCCTACCCTACCCTACCCTACCCTACCCCACTCCACTCTACCCTACCCTATCCTACCCTACCCTATCCTACCCTACCGAACCCTAACCCTACCGAACCCTACCCTACCCTACCCTACCTTACCTTACCTTACCTTACCTTACCTTACCTTACCCTACCCTGCCTTACCTTACCTTATCCTGTTTTAAGAATTATTCAATAGATTTAGTGAAGCAAAATTTTTCAAGAGTTTTGGAGGCTGGAGATATTTCATAATTTGCATTTTCTGTGTCTATGTCGGTTCATAATGTCTGAAGGAAACTATACAAATCTTATGTCATTTTACATATTTCGGATTTTTACGTCAATAAGCATGGTAGTTGGGCTGCTCTGTGTTCAAAATCGACATTTGTGTCTTTAACCCATTTGCTCCCAGAGTTCCTGTGCGAGGGATTTTGTTGGAAGGGTGCTAGGCGTACCGCCCTCCACCTGTCGGCTCATAGTCGCGAAGCTCGCAGGTCCCTACCCCGGGGTTCCCTTCTTTATAAAATTTTGAAAATGCCCAGTTCCGTCCTATGTTTAGGACACTGGGCGCAAATGGGTTAAACTGACGCTTATCATCCCAAGAAGACGTTACATTGTTCTGAAAGGCGAGTTCACTATACTCTGCTTGCACTAACGCTAAAGTTGGTGCTGGTCACGAAGTGCTATTGAAAGGATGCAAATACCCTATTTACCTTAACTAGGCGTAAAATCGGCATCTGTCTATCTTGAGTGTTGAGCTGTATGACGAGCTTGACGCTAGAGCTGATGCTGGTCACGAAGAAGTGCTGTGGAATGGATGCAGAACCGTAGCATTGTATTAGTGTGCCATGGAGCGACGTGAAACAAGCTACTAAAGGACGAAAATCTGCGCCAAGTTAAAATGACTGAACTATGGTCACAAGTCCCTGTGTGCCATTCAGCAGTACACCTCAGCCTCCTCCTGCACCCGAACGGGCCACAACAAGTTAGAGCACTTTAACCCACTAAACCACCAGGCGCCCAAATGAAGAAAACAATATAGTGTGATGAAAATTAGCACATTAGTGTTGACTCTTTAGGAAGGATAAGCAAAGGTCTAATGATGATGCGGTTTCTCACCGTTACACTGCTTAAATTATCAGTGTAGAGTAAGGTAGGACTGCAGTGAGTGAGTGGATGGTGAACGCTCTCACTATAGTTAACTGTTCTCTATGCGCCACGAGTTATCAGATCCTGTATTACGTACTGACAAACATTAATTAAACTGCGCACTTTCAAAAATTAAAAGCTGTGTCGATGTTAGGTTTAAAAATGCAGAAATTGACCCCAGTTCTACTTGCATATATCGCGGCTCAGATGGAAAGTATTTAATTGATGTGATGAACTGGCGAAGTAACTGGGGAATTAACTTGGAATTAGCTGGGAATTAACTGGTAATTAGCTGGGAATTAACTGGCGATTAACTGAGAATTAACTGGGAATGAACTGCCACAATAACTGGGGAATTAACTGGCAGTTAACTGTCAATAACTGGGGAATTAACTGGGAATTAACTCACAATAACTGGGGAATTAACTGGGAATTAACCGTTACAATAACGGGAATTAACTGGGAATTAACTGTCATAACCGGGGAATTAACTGAGGAACTAACTGGGAATTAACTGGGAATTAACTGTTACAATAACTGGGAAATTAACTGGGAATTAACTGTCACAACCGGGGAATTAACTGAGGAACTAACTGGGAGTTAACAAGGAATTAACTGGGAATTAATTGGGAATTAACTGGGAATTAACTGAAGAATTAACTGGAAATTAACCGGGAAATAACTGGTGAATTAACTGTCACATCTCGACGTAATCTGCACTTTGACTAGACCAGTAGTGGGGGGGAAGAGTCGTATATAGGAGTGGATTTGGTCGATTTGGAATGCACTGGGACGAATCAAGTGATTACTGTCGGTAATAAACTGGAGGACTGCTATTTCCTCCACAATGAACCCAAAGGTGTAATAATAGTAGTAGTAGCAGTAGTAGTAGTAGCAGTAGTAGTAGTAGTAATAGTAGTAGTAGTGATGGTGGTGGTGGTGGAAGTAATAGTGGTAGCTACAACCCCAGGCTCATCAGAAGGTGAACCCGGTGGACTGCAGACCAAGGTTTCCTTTCTTCCGTAGAGGGATAGGGAGGGGACTGAGGGACATTTGCATAACAAGCAGCTCCACCTTCTGGTTATGTTAGTGTCACCACTTGAAGGCGATCCTCTCCAGCACCAAACCAAAGGAGAACTGTCGATTTTAAATAAGAATCATTCAATTTGCCAAGGAATATAGTATTAGGAAAATGTCACTTCGAGATGCAAAATGATGTACGAATATGACTAGAAAGCTTTTTATGACTTGAAAACTTTTATGTAAAGTGAAATAACCTTTAACTCGATTTATTTGGAGGGTGGGGAGAGAGCCATCCAGCTTCTCTATCCTTTTTATTTTGTGTGTCCATCTTATCATCCTGAGAGGGTTTTCTTAAGCTGCATCAAATCGTCTGAGGCCAACTAAGGGTTTGAGTGAAATGTTCGTAGACTGAACGCGCTGTGTCCTACTGACCACAGTTCGAGTCCCGGATATGGACAGATGTTTAAATATCATGTAGACGTTAGTAGGGCGTAGGTTGGTGTCCTGCCTTTAAATGTTCTGGACTAAGGAAGTCTAGCCTCGTGTCCCTACGCTCAAATAAATAGGATTTGTTAGTTTACTTGCATCACGTTATTTTTTCACACACACACACACACACACACACACACACACACACAGTTACAAATATTTTAGTAATTCGGAATTTTTGCCAATTATTTCAGAATCAAGTTCGTTGATGACCCTTGGCTTTTCTTGTGGGTTTTCATTCTTTTTTTTTTTTTTTTTTTTTTATACCGATATCTACTTTGTAGTTCACCTGAGTCGGAGATTCCCGAATTCCCACGGGTCCCCCTTTTTGGAGAGGGGGGACGGGAAACTAAGGAATTTTCGACACAAATGGACTGCAAAATCGAGAAAAAACACGAAAAACCACCACAAAAAACAAAGGCGATCAGCGAACTAAAAGACTGAACTAAACGACAAAAAAAAGATAGATAAAAAGAAGGACCCCGTTAATTTGGTTAGATAATGTCGCAGAACAAAGCAAGAAAAGGCACCGGGCATGACGAAACTAAACGATAATTACACCCTTGCCCGTACCGCATCGTACCCAAACCTACTCAACCCTACCTTGCCATAACCGACCCAGACCTACCCTACTCTGCTCTGCCACAACTGATCCAATCCTGCCCTGCCACAACCAACCCAAACCTACAACCCTGCCCTGCCCTGCCACGACCAACCCAGACCTACAACCCTGCCCCGCCACAACCAACCCAAACCTACCCTACCCTACCCTGCCATAACCGACCCAAACCTACCCTACCCTACCCTGCCATAGCCGACCCAAACCTACCCTACTCTGCCATAACCGACCCAAACCTACCCTACTCTGCCATAACCGACCCAAACCTACCCCACACTACTCTACCCTGCCATAACTGACTGAAACCTACCCTACCCTTCCCTGCCATAACCGATCCAAACTAAACCTATCCTGTCCTGCCATAACTGACCCAAACCTACTATATGCTACCCTGCCATAAGCTACTCAAACTTTCCTTGTCCTGCCATAATCGACCCCAACCTACCCTACTCTACCCTGCCATAATCGACCCATACGTACCTTACTTTGCCCTACTCTACCCTGCCATAATCAACCCAAACTTACCCTACCCTGCCCTGCCGTAATCGACCCATACCTATCTTACCCTCCCCTGCCACAACCAATCCAAACCTACCCTGCTATAACCAGCCCAAACCTTCCCTACCCTGCCATAAACTACCCAGACGTTCCTTATCATACCTTGCCATAATAAACCGAAACTTATCCTACCCTGCCCTGTCATAACCGATCCAAACCTACCTTGCCCTATCCTACCCTACCCTGCCCTACCAAAACCGATCCAACCCTACCCTACCCTGCCATTACCAACCCAGTTCTACCTTACGCTACTTCATAAAATCCCTTTACCACTACAAAACTACTTTTCTATCTTCCCTCTCCTTTCAGACGATTTTTGTCAGCTCTGGAGAGACTTTTGGAACTGGAGGGGGTTAGGTACAGCCATCATCAACCTCCTCACTACCAGGGGATCTCCTAAGCTGAATAAAATCGTATGGTTAGTAAAGTAAATAAGTTATTCTCGGTTCGAAGGGCTTAATGTATCTGTCCCGTCATCCTGAGAGGGTTTTCTTAAGCTGCCTCAAATCGTCTGAGGCCAGCAAATAGTTGGAGTGAAATGTCCGTAGACTGAGGGCGCAGTGTCCTACTGACCTCAGTTCGAATCCGGACGGGGACAAATGTTTTTCTGTAATGTAGACGTTACCAGGGCGTAGGTTGGTGTCCTGCCCTTAAACATTCTGGACTAAGGTAGCCTAGCCTTGTGTCCCTACGCTCAAATAAATAGGATTTGTTAGTTACTTGAATCACGTTAATTATTGCACACACACACACACACACACACACACACACACACACACACACACACACACACACACCTTGCTTACGTTGAGAGGATTTATATTTTATTCTTATTACATTCAGACTTTTTTTTTTTTTCAGCTTTAGGTAGCCCTGTATTATAGAAAGGCTTACTGAAACTTATATCTAACCCCTCCAGTTCGATAAACAACCTACGGAAATGCGTACTCATGCTGAAGGGGTTAAATTTATTGTTGGACTGACCGAATGACTGATTAATATTATTAGAATTATATATATGACTGATTTTTATTAGTTATTGTTCTTATTCATTTTACTATTATGATCATCATTACTATTATTAATTACGGCATTATTATTATTATTATATTTATTATTATTATTATTATTATTATTATTATTTTCATTTACAGGAGGACGTCCCAGGGTCCTAGATTGGCTGACTAGAAACTATAACGAAGACTCTCCTGGCTACATACTCCATTCGGTCAAGAACCTGGACTTCACGCATTCCACGCACAAGATGGCGCCACCACTACGTTCCTGAGAGGAGAAGGGGCCAAGCGGACGACATTGCAATTTTCCATTTATTTTCGTTTATTGTTCATTCACCTTAACTAGGCGGAATTTTTTCGTCCATACTATTCATTGCCATTGCACTGTATTCACTGTATTCACTAGCACTATATTCACTAAGCGGAATATGTCGTCCATACTATTCATTTCCATAACTCTTCTTCGTGATAAGTACTGTATTCCAGTGTTAATATACTGCTAGAGGTCAGACTTCAAGATGGAGAAAGGGCAACATTTTTCGCCTAACTCCGTTTTTTTTTTTTTTTTTTTTTTTTTTTTTTTTTTCGAGGCGATGAACTTCACAGATTGATGATTATTGGCTGAATGCAACATTACTTCATAATCTATCATTATTAACTGACAACAAATATCTTCGGGAGAAATTTGGGTTGGTAAATATTTTTTAGACATGTTGCATTCAGCCAGTCATCATCAACCTGTCAAGTGCATCTTCGCCTCCATAAAAAAAATGCAGTATAGTTAAAGTGAACAAAGTATAGCCTATGTGTAGCCTCTTATTGTTTCTCTCAGGCTCCTGTGACTCACTCTTCACTGACTAAAATCGTCTGGCGTCAGCTGGGACAGAATACTAGAGTTATGCCGACTGTGAGGGGGGTTAATGATGACGGTATGAACACCCTCAGGCTCCATGGACCCACGCAGCTGAATAAAATCGTCTCCCGTCAGCAGGAATGAAGAACTAGAGTAGCTCCGAGCATTAGGGGGTTAAGGAATGAATTTTCTTAATCCCCTGATGCTCGGGGCTACTATAGTGTATCATTCCAGTTGACTCAGACGATTTTATTCAGCTGAATGAGTCATAGGAGCTTGAGAGAGTTAATACCGTCACCATTAACCCCCCACATGACCGGCATAACTCTAGTATTATTCTGTTCTAGCTGACACCAGACAGTTGAGTGGGTCATAGGAGTCTGGGAGATATAGGAAATAATAAAAGCAGGGCGGGTATACAAATTTTTTTTCGACTGCTATGGGAAAAATCTCAGTTTGAAATAAAACCCCCTCTTTTACCCCGGTGTTTCAATGTGCATAGTTTCCTTGCGTGGTGTGTGTGTCTTTCCTGTGTGCATGGTATCTGTACTTAGTGGATGTGTGCAGGGACACATGCTAATCATTCAAGAAGTTTGCTACGCAAACAACCTTTGTAGGGAATCGAACCCAAGAACCCTGACAAGGTCAATAATGACCTGGTCACAGTTTTAAATATACCTCTATATCACCCGGGAATCGAACCCGGATCATGTCACTCTCAAAGTCAGCAGTGTACTGATTCTGCTACTGAGCCCCCACTACGTTTGCGATAAGAACTCCTACTGTATTTTATTTCTTTGGTATCAGAAAAAAAAAAAAAAAAAGGAAACTGATCTATACTGGGTAAATTAAGTAGCTAAGGAAGAGTAGTTATGAAATCTCCAAAGCCACTAAGAATGTACTCAAAAACTTTGAATATTTTAAGCTAATTTAATGCTGGTTACGAAGTCCCGTGGAGAGTACACTGAGCTGTATCAGTCTTTTATGTTTGCTGCAGAAAAGACAGTGCTACAGCTCTATATCCTCTCCACAGCACTTCGTAACTAGCAATAAATTGGCCTAAAATATTCAGAGCGTTTGAGCATATTCTAAGTGGCTTAATTTGAAGATTTCATAACTATTCTTCCTTAGCTACTTGGATTACACAATACAGACCAGTTTCCCCTTGTTTATTTTTCTCTGATATCATACAGATATCCTTTCCACAACACTTTTTCGTGAAAATTGCTGCAAAAGGATGAAATCTGGACCTCAAGCGAAAGTAAAATGAGTAGTGTCTACTTTTGTAAAGGGAGAAAATAAAAACTGGAACTTAGTATTTTTGTATTTTCCTGTTTTTATTTTGAATCCCCCCCCCCCCGTTTCCTTGCTCGTTGTTGTCGTGGAGGGGCTTCGGAGACGTCGACTGGGACTTAATGTGTAGGGGAGCTATAGCAGGGTACCACATGCACTCCAAACTGTGTGGGAGTCTGATTGCTAGGTAGATGTTGTACTCATGCCTCCACTTTTCTTTACCCTCTCCCCTCTCCTTGAGTCCCTGTCGCTGTCTCAACTAATATTGCAAGGCTCTTTTCTTCTACTATTGCCTTTTCTTTCTTTTTCTCCTATCCTCTCTATTCTATCTTTGGCATTAAATAGTGTGGAAATTTCCACGTTCATCAACATTCTCATCTGCGACCTCGAGTAAGTTGCAACAGGAAGGATATGGGTGTGCTCGTGGGCTATTGGTCTGGCCAATTGTGGGAATCTTGGTGGTTTGGCACCACCTCAGTATGTGGACCTTTGCAGGGGTAGACCTCTGCAGAGGCGGAACTGCCGCTAAGCGGCAGGTTTCGGTTCCGTGGATGCTGTCGCTTGGCGGTAGGACTTTCGGCCAATAGCCGGTGGCCCAGCATCGTGCTGGAGGTCCTCCCGCACGGTGTTGCTATCTGTTGTAGGGTAGGGTATGGGGTGCATACTGGGAGCTTGATCTCTACTTGGGTCGTTGGCCGGGCATTTAGATTCCACGTTCCACCCAGATAGTCTTTTCTTTTCCAACAGTCACGATAAGCTTTTCCCTTCCTCATTAAATCTATGGATAGTACTACAAGTTCCCCCTCCCCCGGTTCTGCCAATTTTTTTTACACCGACGACCCCGGCTGGAGGTCCTCCCGCACGGTGTTGCTATCTCTTGTAGGGTAGGGTATGGGGTGCATACTGGGAGCTTGATCTCTACTTGGGTCGTTGGCCGGGCATTTAGATTCCACGTTCCACCCAGATAGTCCTTTCTTTTCCAACAGTCACGATAAGCTTTTCCCTTCCTCATTAAATCTATGGATAGTACTACAAGTTCCCCCTCCCCTGCCCTTGGTCAGGCAGATCCCCCCTCCCCTACTTTTCCGCCCCTTTCCTCCTCTTCCTGTCCTTCTGTTTCTTCTTCTACTCCCTCCTCTGAGGGAAACACCCCTCCTGATGTCACTGCCTCGACACTGCCATCCTCGAATGGCGTATCAGACCTCGTGGTTCCCGACAAGTGTCTTCATCCTGACCCATCACCTCTGACAGCCTCACTCACCCCGTCTACAGTTTCTCCCTCCACTACCAATGCTTCTCTAGTCGTCACATGGGAGCCTTATACCTCCTTGATTCCAAACTCGACCCTCTCGACCCCTGCAACATCTACCACTACTGGCACTCCCTGACCACGTCCATCTGTGAGCTCTCCTCACTCCAGATGTGGGACCCCTCATATTCTGCCCCCCCTGGCTAGATTTTAAACGGTGTCCTCCCACGTGGTTCCGATTGACTTGGAACTTCAGAAACTACTACTTAGGTCTGTGGGTAAAGATGTGATTTTCCACTCACGCTTCGACAAATCACGCCTTGTCACGGTTCACTCTGACGCCCAAGCCCGTGCCATGCTCACTCTTACAGCTGATGATTGTGTACCTCTGAACGCACACAAGGATGCACAGATGAACTCCAGCCAAGGCACAGTTTTAATTCCTCACTCAATTCAACTGGGTGATGATTCCTTTCAGGAATGTTCGTCGCTCATCCGTGATATCCTAGAGCTCCAGCATGTTCCAGTTACCTCAGTTTCGTGCTTTGAACGTCCCCCAGTCGGCAACCGCACGCGACCTACTCAAATTGCCCAGTTAGTATTTGATCGCTTGACTTCCCCAGATTTTGTGATTACAGTAGGTGAACGACTTTCGGTGAGGAAGTCTCCACCAATCCCAACTCAGTGCAGGTTATGTTGGCGTTTCAGTCACCCTACCAAGCACTGTCGATCCTACCCTCGTTGTCCCCTCTGTGCCTCTCCTGATGATAATAGAAATGAATGTCAGACTGCCACTCGACGCTGCCCAAACTGTACAGGTCCTCACAGTGGCCTGTATCAAGGGTGCCAAGTTTACTAGTTTAATTGTGAGGTTACTGACATTCGCTGACAAACTGGTCTGTCCCTGCAAGAAGCCCGTTGCAGGGCCCACGAACTCGGCTTCAGCCCTGGCCCGTCTTTTGCGGATGTACTGTGGAAGCCCAGTGCCTCTACCGCTCCTGATCATTCCCCTAGTACTCTTCCTACCTACTCTCCCCTTCCAACCATTGGCCGCCCCTCTCACTCTATCCCTTTGCATAATTCATTCTCCAGCCTCAATCCTTTTACTTCCACATCCTTGCCTTCCGTCCACCCCTCTCCTGTTCTCACTCCTACCACACCTCGTCGCTGCCCAAAACAACCTAGGACCACCTCTAACACCAATTCCTCCAGGGGAACATTCTCCCGACGGGCCCCCTCTGCGAAAAGGTCTTGTGCCCATCTACCTTGTACTACATCAGTTCCCTCCCAGACTCTGCCCATTGTTTATCAGATTCCCTCACTGCCTCACCCAAAATGCTGCCTATGATTGAACAGTATCTACTCTCCACTTGTCCCTTACCTCCTGCGTCTTCTGCCTCCTGCTCGACCATGATCTCTGCAGAGATACATTGTGTACCTTCTTCCCTTCCATCTACCCCTGTCCCTCCCAGAGCCGAACCAACCCCAGACCCCATCATCCATCCTGTTGAGTCTTCCCTTGATCCTGACCCTGAACCTCATGCCACCTCCCTAGCCCCCACCCCTCCCCTTCCTTCGCCCTCCCATATCCCTCTCTCATCCACTTCTGCCCTCAGTCACGATCCTTCTGATTCCTCCCCTACTCCCTCCCTCTTGGTCCCTTCCTCCAGCCCTTCTTCTCCCCCTCCCGAACCCTCTCTTTCCTCCGTACCTACTTCACAGGTGCATGAATCCTCCTTCCATCCTCCTCGTTTCGTATTGTCCTACCCAGTGCCTCCAGGCTATCAGTCTACCTCCTCCACTCCACCGTCTGTACTTTCCTCTACCACCACATCCCATATCCCAACGAGGGTTACCAATCGATAACTTTTGACTTCTACCTTCTCCTCTCTTTTAGTTTTTTGTTTGTTTTTTTGTTTGTTGATATTCGCCCACACCTGGTGGGACACGGGCAAACTGAGAGCCCGTCAGGTGAAAAAAGCAGGAATAAGCTCTCCAATTAGAGCATAGCGGTGACAGCACACTGGCGAACGAGGGAAAGGCAGCAGAGGCAGGGGAAGGTGCGATAGTTGGTGGTAAGACGGCTGCCCGATGATCGACGAGGCAGGGCGGGGCTTGACGGTAGTTGGTGAGGCCGGCTGCACGATGGTCTAAATGAGGGCAAGGCGGGACGAGAGCCGGGTAGACAGCACGGCGCCGATGGAGGAGGCGCCGACGAGCTCAGGTGGAAGCCGCCCCGACGCTGCCCTCGACCCCCGTGCCCCTGATGCAAAGGGCGAAAAAGACTCGCCCAGCTCTCCAGCAGCAGCAAGTGGAAGCACAGAGGGGAGGGCCAGTCCTGGTCGTCACAGATGGCACAGCCCCGGTCCAGGTCGTGGCGGAGGGAGGGTCGTTGGCCGGGTAGTCTAGGGCGGAGGAGCCTCGACCTCCTGGTGGGCAGACCAGGGCACTCCCTCAGATAGAAACGACGGGCACGTCCCTTGGCTGATATGGCTGCTGTGGAGAGCTGGTCCCGCCGGGAGGTCTCGCCGTGACGAGAGAGGGGCTGCGAGTTCTCTTTTAGTCTTCCGACCTATCCTGGTTCTAGCCGATTATTTTTGTATTAATTTTTGTTTTACTTCCCAACCAGACCTCGATCTTCCTAACTGTTATTAGTTTTATTTTACACAACGGATCCCATCATACAATGGAATATCCGTAGTTTTACCATGCATCGGCTAGACCTCCGTTTTCAATTTCTCGATATAACCCACCGATTCTCTGCCTAAAAGAGACACGCCTCACCACCGCACCCCCCCCCCTCCCCCATTCCGTCTTATTCATATCTGAGTCTACCCCATTCCCAGTATGATACCTGCCTCCTGATACATGTTGATGTTCCTTTTCAAACCCTTTCTGTTACGACTACTATCAATTTTTTTTTTTTTTTTTATGTGAGGAAGAAGGAACCAAAGGCCATGAGCCCGCAGTAACAGTTCCCTCCAAGAGAAAAACAAAATACAATAGAGAGCCAAATTCAAGATCCGATCATTTTGAGATGCCTGGACACACTGCGTTTGAAAGGCTGGAGATCATAGGCAGCAGGAAATACAGACAGAGGGAGACAGTTCCAGAGCTGACCTGTTGCATAAATGAAAGACTGGGAGTAACGGTTAACTCTTGCATTAGAGAGTTGGACAGAAAAAGGATGAGAGTTTGCTGCCAGACGGGTGCTACGCGCCCGTCGTAGAGGTGGAGGAATGCAAGCAGACAGTTCAGAGGAGCAGTGACCATTAAAGTAGCGATAGAAAAGAGATAAAGATGCAACAGTGCGGCGAAGAGACAGAGGTTGAAGGGAGTCAGTAAGAGGAGAGTTAATGACACGAAAAGCCTTTGACTCCACCCTATTGAGAAGAGCTGTATGTGGGGAGCCTCCCCATACATGAGAGTTGTACTCCACACAGGGGCGGATAAAACCCCTGTATAGAGTCAACAATTGTGCAGCGGTAAAGAAAGAGTGGAGTCGGCTTAGCACACCCAATCTCTTGGAAGCAGATTTTACAAGAGATGTAATATGATCTTTCCAAGATAAGTCCCGAGTAAATGAAACCCCAAGCATGTTCAAGGATGATGCAGGATTAAGCCGAATATTATTAAACATTAGCAGGTACACCTGTGGAAGATTTTGTCGGGTTGATAGGTGTAAGAACTGAGTCTTAGATGCATTAAAAACAACCATATTATTTTTACTCCAGTCAGAGATACGAGCCAAGTCAGACATTAGGTGTGCCATAGCCTCATCCCTTGTTTGTTGAAGTAACTGTTGAGATGGGCGTTGCGGGAACCGAATGGAAAGGTGAAGGGTGGAGTCATCAGCGTATGAGTGGATAGGGTTAGATGTACAGCTTAGAAGATCATTGATGAATAAAAGGAAGAGAGTTGATGATAGGACAGAGCCCTGAGGAGCACCACTGTTGATAGATCTAGGAGAAGAACGATGGCCGTCTACAACAGCGGCTATAGAATGACCAGAAAGGAAGCTAGCGATGAAGGCACAGATAGAAGGATAGAAACCGTAGGAGGGCAGTTTGGAAATTAAAGATTTATGCCAGACTCGATCGAAAGCCTTTGAGATGTCAAGTGCAATGGCAAAGCTTTTGCCAAAGTCCCGAAAGGAGGATGACCAGGAGTCTGAAAGGTAGGTGAGAAGATCGCCAGTGGAGCGTCCCTGATGAAACCCGTACTGACGATCAGAAAGAAGGTTGTGATAGGAAAGATGCCTTAAAATTTTTCTATTGAGAATTGACTCGAAAACTTTTGAAATACAGGACGTTAAAGCAATTGGACGATAGTTGGAGGGTTGGGAGTGGTCACCCTTCTTTGGGACTGGCTGAATGAGAGCAAACTTCCAGCAAGAAGGAAAGGTACAAGTTGACAGACAAAGGCGAAAGAGTTTGCCTAGGCAGGGTGTAAGCATAGAAGCACAGTTCTTGAGAACAACAGGAGGGACCCCATCAGGCGCATATGCCTTGTTAGTACTGAGGCCAGTGATGGCAGAAAATACATCAACTGAAGAAATTTTAATGTCAGACATGAGGAAGTCAGAGGGGGGAAGTGATGGAGGAACAGCACCGGAATCGTCTCAGGTGGAATTGGAGGAGAAAGTCTGTGTGAAGAGATCTGCTTTATCAGTAGAAGAAATAGCTACAGAACCATCAGAGTAGAAAAGAGGAGGGAAGGATGATGGGGTAAAGTTGTTAGAAAGATTTTTGGCAAGGTGCCAGAAGGAGCAGGAAGAATTCGGGTTGGAGAGTTGAGAGCATTTAGTATGGATGAAATTATTTTTAGTAGAGCGAAGAACAGACTTAGCACAATTCCGGGCAGAAACGTAAAGATGATGTGATTCAGGAGTGGGTTGGCTCCAGTACCTTTTGTAGGCCCTCTCCTTGTTGGGGACAGCATTAGAACAAGCGTGATTAAACCAAGGCTTTCTTGCATTAGTCAAAGGATATGAGAAAGGAATGTATGCTTCCATGCCCGAGAGAATAACCTCCGTAATGCGCAAGGGACACTCAGATGGCTCCCGGCCATGGAAGCAATAATCTTTCCAGCGAAAATCAAAGAAGTACTGCCTGAGGGCCTCCCAGTCCGCGGCTCCAAAATGCCACAGACGACGTTTCCCTGGAGGGTCCACAGGCCGTACTGGAGTGATAGGACAGGTTAAGGTAATAAGGTTGTGATCGGAGGAGCCCAACGGAGAGAAAAGATTAACAGAGTAAGCAGAAGGATTAGTTGTGAGGAAGAGGTCAAGTATGTTGGAGCTCTCTCCAAGGCGGTCAGGGATACGGGTAGGGTGCTGTACAAGCTGCTCTAGGTCATTAAGGATAGAAAAGATGTAGGCTTGTTTACCAGGTGGATCCGTGAAAGGAGAGGAGAGCCAAAGGTGGTGGTGAACATTGAAATCTCCTAGAATGGAGATTTCAGAGAAAGGAGAAATGGATAGAATGTGTTCCATCGTAGAAGTAAGATAGTCGAAGAATTTTTGATAGTCAGTAGAATTAGGGGATAAGTAAATAGAACAGATATATTTAGTCAGAGAATGACAGGAAAGCCGAAGCCAGAGTGTAGAGAATTCAGAAGAATCGAGTTCAGGAACACGAGAGCAAGATAAGTCGTTGCATATACAGTATATACACAACAGCCACCTTTGGCTTTGAAATGAGTATAGAGAAAGTAGGAGGATACAGAAAAGGGTTTGCTGTCAGTTGCCTCAGACAGCTGAGTCTCAGTTAGAAAAAGAAGGTGAGTTTTAGAGGAGGAGAGGTGGTGCTCAACAGAGCGAAAGTTAGAGGAAAGGCCGCGAATGTTGCAGAAATGAAGAAGAAGAGAGTCAGACAGTGGTTCCAGGCACCTCGAGTCGTCACCAGGAGAGGGGCGGATGGTGGGGGCATTTATGGTCCCCCTCCCTGGGGATTCCGAGGCTTGGTGATGAGACGCCATTTTAATTGAATTTTGAATAGGAAGTGTAGTGTGACCTGTGCATGTAGTTTGGTGTAGATAGTTAGAGAAATTTGTACTGGAGAGCATGCTGGCCTACTCCCTGTGTAACTGAGACACTGAAAAAGTTCAGCAAAGGGGGATGGTCAGGAACTAGTCCTGAGGGCTGATGAAACAGGAGCTCCAGCACTCCCTGTCATCAGCTTTCCATCCACCTCGGGAGTACTGCCCTGCTCGACTGGTGCTACAGTCTACTCCTTCGCCAGTGTCTCTATCTCGGTGGGTTACAGTGGTCTCACTGTATTTTTACCCTTCAGTGCCTATCAATTTTACTGACCTCGATCAACTTTTATCTGCCCTTCCCCCTCCTATCCTGCTTTTAGGTGATTTTAACTGTCGGAACCCCCTCTGGGGTGACTGTTTTAACTGCACGTGGGCACTCCTTGGAGGATTTCCTCCTTGACCATGATTTTTACATTTTTAACTCTGGTTCCCCAACCCATTTTGACAGCCGTACTCGAACTTTCTCTGCCATTGACCTGTCCGTCTGCACTCCAACGATTTCCTTGGACTTCACTTGGTCGGTCATGAATGATTATTGTGCTACAGACCATTTCCCAATCCTCCTAACCCTCACATCTTACTATCTGGCACCCAGATAGTAAGACGGGGCAAATTGGGCGACATTTACATCTCAGGCTGTTCCTCCCACTCCTCTTCCACTCTCTGATGATCCAACTGCTTTGCTCTCCTGTTTCCGTGCCTTTCTCCTTATGGCTGCCCGAGCCTCTATTCCGTGTACCTCCCGTCCTGTGTCATCAAAATGTGTGCCATGGTGGAATGACCAACGCACTTCAGCTCTCCGAGTCAAGAGGGCCAGATGGAAGAGCTTCCACAGGAAAAAGGGCACTTCGTTGGAGGTCCAAGCTTTTATACTTTTTCAACAAGCTAATGCTCTCTTTCGTCGCACAATCCGTCAAGCAAAAGGGGATAGCTGGATGTCATATGTCTCTACTATCGTCTCGGACACACCCATTCCACAGATATGGTCCCACATCAGGAAAATAGCGGGTAAACGGTCACCTACCCCGACTCCAGTCCTCACCACCAATGATGGAGCCATAGGCAATGCTTTTCAGGTTGCCAATATCCTGGGTCACCATTTTAGCCAGATTAGCAGTGGGTTCCATCTACCCCCTACATTTTTAACGACCAAAAGACATTCACAACGGACGCCCTTACAGTTCACGCTGTCGTCAGATAAAGCGTACAATGCCCCTTTCTCCAGCTCGGAACTCAAAGCAGCTATAACTGCTTGCGGTTCTCCCTGTGAGGGACCTGATGGTATGCACTACAGCATGATAAAACATCTGTCCCAGACAGCCCTTCACTTTCTACTTAGAATATATAATATTATATGGTCCACTGGGAACTTTCCTAATGAATGGATCATGGCTTTAAATTCTCCCCCATGAAATCCTGTGCTATAACTTTTACGACCCGTCATTCAATCCCTCAACCCCCTCTTACACTATCTGGTACTCCCTTGCCATATCGATTATCAGCGCCTTTCTTTGGCCTTATCTTTGATTCTCGACTCACTTGGTCCCCACATCTCACTTCCCTCAAGACCTCTGCTTCTCTCAGACTTCGGTTATTACAAACTCTCAGTCACGTGTCCTGGGGTACGCCTAGATTCTGTTCACCATGGTTTACGTCTGGCGTTGGGTGCTTTTCGCTCCACCTCAGTTGCGAGCCCGTATGTCGAGTCGGGTATGCCCGCTCTGTCCTCCAGACGTGACAAGCTAACTCTCCGTTACCACATTCGCCTTCTTCAACACCCATCTGCAGGTTTCCCTTCCTCTGTTACGCATCTCTCCCCTCCTTTTTCCCCGTCATTAGCTTCATCTTTTCCTTGTAGGGTCTTCAATTTCCTTGCATCACTTTCTTTCCCCACTATTTCAGTTCTCCCTCTGTGAGATTCTATGTTCCTGCCTTGGCTTCTTCCTTGCCCTACTGCTTGTGGTGCCCTGCTCTCTTGCCCAAAGTCCTCTTCCACCCCACGGGAGCTCTATCATCTTTTTATGGTTCATATGCGATGTCACTCCTCAGCGACCCCAGTGTACACAGATGACTTTAAGTCTTCTGTGGGCTCGGGTTTTGCTGTTCTAATCCCAGACCATACCTATCAGATCCGCCTCCCACCAGTCTCCAGTATTTTCACTGCTGAACTGCCGGCCATTTTACTGGCCCTTCGTGTTATATACCGATCAACTTTACACACTTTCGTTATTTTCACAGATTCACTTAGTGCACTACATGGTATTCAGTCTATCCCAGCGAGCAACCAGCTGGTGTTGGAGATACAGGAATGGTTGTTCCATACTACCACCGGATTGAAGTCTGTTTCCTTCTGTCGGGTTCCAAGCCATGTTGGGATACCGGGTAATGAGAGGGTTGACTGCTTGGCACGTACAGCTGTCCCACCTCATCCTATCCTGGCAACTGATTATTTCCCGATTGTTACCCATCTCCTTGTCCAGCGGTGGCAAACAGAATGGACATCTACAACTGATAAACTCCACTCCATTACACATACTGTCACTCCCTGGCAGTCGTCCTCCCATCGCAACAGGCGTTGGGAAACAGCCCTAGCCCGTCAGCACCTTGGCCACATGCAGATTACACATGGCTTTCTAATGTCAGGAGGCACTCCTCCGATCTGTCAATGTTGCCAGGTTCCACTCACGGTCCACCATCTTTTACTTGACTGCCCTCAGTTCCATGCCGTGCACAGATGGACTCTCCCGTTCGTTTACTCCCTTGGATGTCCCCCTACCTTAGTCGATCTTCTTGGTGAATCCCCTGCATTTTCCATCACACACCTCATGCGCTTCCTATCTCAAACCCGTATTTTGCAGAGGCAAAATACCTTTATTCCACCATCGCATACCAGTCATTTTTTATGCAGCAGTTTTAGTGCCATATAGTCCTCCTGGGCTTGGTGTTAGTCCTTATTACTTAGTTACTTTTATTTTGAATAACACCTCTATTCCTAGCTTTCATCAACCCATTCACTACTAAAGGTCTGCCCTGAGTTGAGTCAAATCATCTGATGTCAAAACACACACACACACACACACACACACACACACACACACACACACACACACACACATCACCAGATTGAAGGGGTTACTTTACTGTTACTTGAATTTGTTATCTGTATATGTAAAAACAAATATGTGAAATTTATATTCCTATGCAATTTTTATTTACCTACCATGGTAAGAAAATAATCTTTGAATTTTATAGGATTGCCTCTCACATCTATCCCCCTCCCTTCCCTAACCACTCTACTACCTTCCATCCCCCAACCACAACCCTACATCAATTTTCCAGCCCATCCGTCCACCAGTCCTGACCTAACACAGACTCCTTAACTTTTCTTGCAATCTCACAATTTAAAAGACCTTGTTAAACTGAAGAGGCAAACAGAACTCTTGCTCCCCTGCATCATCCAAACCCCATATCCCTCTGATAAATTGGGTGGGTAGGATCAAGCAGGATGTCAAACCCATTTATAATCAAACACTTACTCAAACATCTATTTATCCAATTACATTTCATTATCATAAATCTCATAATTCTTTGAGGATTTCACTTCCATAAATAACCCCTCTTATAATCCCTTCTTAATTACTGCTATAAATATTGTTTTTAGATTCATAAATGTCAATAGATCTCCCTCACCTTCAGTATACTGCTATTGGTGTTTCTCCTGCAGGTGTATTGGAGGGATGAGGGAAGGACAGTCTCTGCTCTTGATCTGCAATCTCCTCTGTGGTCTCAACCCACAAAAGTACCCTCTGTCCTTGGCTCACTAGGATCTCCTCTGCACTTGATTCAGTAGTACCTGCGGTTCCCTCTCTCTCTGCATGTAGTTCACCAGGACTCAGGGCTCTCTCTCTACACTAGATTTGCTAGGCCATGAGGCTTCTGCACTGGATTCATCAGGCCCTCTCTGCACTTGGTTCACCAGGATCTGGGGTTCCTGCTCTGCAATTCACCAGGGACTCCTCTCTCTGTCCTTAAGCACAACACTGATAAAACAATAAAACTTGGTTACTTCATAATTTTGTTTAGTCAGTAGCATACTCACCTTCACATTGCAATATACTATCAGGTCAATTAAACACTTCTAAGAGCCAGGACTCTGCCGCTTTGCCTCTGTGGGTCTAAAAAGTGTGAGGGCATCACATTAAGTGATGTTTCCTTTTGGATTCTCACACCCTGACCCATTGCAGTGGGGGCAACTGTGAATTTGTCAATGTGGCCACGATGGTTAACAAATATATGCAGAATGACAGTGTGCAATATACCATCAGGTCGACTAAACACCTCTAAGAATGAGGCCTCGGTGCCACCTCACCCAGTGGGTCAAAAATGGTGTGACAGCATCACATTAAGTGATGTTTCCTTGCAGATTCTCACTCCCCAACCCATTGCAACAGGGGCAACCGTGAATTTAAGTCAATATAGCCATGATGGTTAACAAATATATCACCCCAACCTCTTGTTAGAGAGAAGGAAAAAAAATTAGGCTTATAATTAGCATACTGGTAAGTCAGTATCCTAAATAAAACATCCCAGTTAATCTAAATCTACAGTACATATGACTTGTATCACACATATCCCACAGAGTATGAAGCTCTGGGGAAATGGAGCTACCCTGTATTGAGATACTGTACAGGACAAGGTTGAATAAATGCAATACAGTAACAACTGAGGTGGAGGTATACTCCATCACATTATTTCCTTAATACCCAGCCTTTACAATCCTGGAAGCACCTAAATGAACTCTATGAACATTTGCCGACTGATGTGTGATAGTTATGATCTGGATCCTACTCACCCATTTACCAGTGATAAATAGGGTTAGGACAATGAAGGGTGGTAACTGACTGAAGATTTAACTGACCAAAGTAAGCACTGTAGTATGTTACTTAAGTCTTTCATTCTAGTACAGCAATGAGGATTCCTATGGAACCTGAGGTATAGAGTAATGCCAAGTTGCCATATGCCCATAAACAATGTTCAAACATTGTGGATACTGCAGAATTAACTCTAAATGGTAATGGTAGCAGGAAACAGTCATCCATTCATTTATCATTCAATCACTGTCCAATCAAGGGCATATGTGGCCTGGCCTAAGATACTGAGCCAAGATATTTAAGAGTGAGGGTGACCAGCTATTAACCCTGAGCTGCATTATGAGCAATAAGCCCCAACCAACCCACAAATTTTTACCCATAAAACACTATTCTATATGGTAAATTAGTGATGGTAGCAGCAGTAACTGCAGTTCTGAATATTCAATAAAATTAACACCACTTGTCTTACAACAGGCCAAGTACTTTTATTTATACAGTTGTCTAAAATAAGGGTAACATTTCTGCATGTAAGAAGAGGAACATTTTCTGTACAAAGAAATACACAAACATTAACTATTTGTATGACATATACATTACATTATGTGACCAGTGCTTCTTAAGAACAATCATGAGTACATAATAAACATGTTTAGCAGCCATCACTTGTGCAAAAGACTGTGCTGACCATGAGATTGGTAAGTTCTTCACCTTCTGTCCACACTGCGCACCAGTATGTGTGAAAAAATTACAATAATATGCTGTACACACTGTGACCAGTGAAAATATGACAAAAAAAATTGCAACACCACCTTCTAACTGGAGTGTTTTCACCAGTATCAGTGTTTTATCAAGGAATGTGATTCTGCTTGTTGGACAACATACACTCCATCAAAAATGTATCTGTACGTACCTTACATGAAACAATACAGTTATCAATTGCAAAATGCCCAATGATTCTATCCCGCACTGGCAGATCTTTTTTCAAGGGGATGTCATACAATGTTTGCTTTCTTTGCACATTTACATGATAACTGATCATCAGTACTCTTGAGATATCATGAGATAATGGTACTGATCATTTAGAATATACTGTAATTATATCCCTCCTGCATGACACTGTTCTGATCATGTGTAACTAAACATTAATGATGGGATGATAACAATACTGTATTCTCAGACCTTCTATCCCTCCTTTTTGTACACATTATTCATTAGATACCATCGTGTTTGCTCTGCACACTCACATAAATATAGTACCGTACCCAAATTACTAATCAATTAAATCAATATACCATGTACAATAAAACAAAGACTACATGCTCCGCCTGATTTAGCTGATGTGTTACCTACATATTATGGTTAATGTAAATCACTGATAGTCATACTTTTTTCATAGTACAGTACTTTTTAAGCTCTGTCAAAGTGTAACAGATTTCCAAGCAAAATTAACATAAATATAAAAAATAAATATTTACAGTACTGTAACAATTCATCTATCCATCCATCATCCAATCCTATGTTGCCCCATAAGAAGCATAGGAACCTGCGGCTAGGAAAGTTGGTCCTGACATTGAAGATGAGAGTGACCAGCCTCACTCATCCTTGAGTGGCATTAGATAAGCAATAAACCCCAACCACCCCTTGGATATACACCTACACAGGCGCAATCTGATTGGAGCCCCTTAATTACCCACTAAACCACGAGGCACCATAATTTGGTTATATGGTTACCACACAGCGTCCTAAATGGTTTCCTGGTGTACAGGAAACCATTTGGCTTGTTACTCAGTGTAGAGTTACCTATAGGCAGAAGGAAGAGGAAAGAATGAAGGAAAGAAAGACAGAGTAGGGAGTGTAAAATCTCCCGTAGGCAGAAGAAAGAGGAAAAAGTGAAGGAAAGAATGACAGAAGAGGAAGGATGGAAGAGAGGAACGGGCAGACACCCAAAGCAGCACTACATTGAGTGAGTGGATGGTGAGTGACCCCACCTACCACTAGTACTGTAACCTGACAATAATTAATAAATCATTCAATATGGTCTTCTAAAAAAAAAATAAAAATAAAAAAGAATTACAAAGAAAGTATATCCAAAGAATTTTTCAAAATGAAAGCTACTCATCTGAATATTGCATTATGATTCTACTTTACATTAAAGTAGCATGTTGGTCCCTTGTTAACCCTGTGAGGTGCAGAAGCTCAAGGTTTCATATGAGTCATGAATCCCTTCACTATGATTTATTTTATTTTATTTACCCAGTATTCTTGCTAACATAAGACTACTTTTTTCAGCAGAGGAAACAAACCATCTATTAGCCCTTTAAACATAAGAGGTCTCTTATGTTGAAAAAGCTGTCATTAGCAAGATTCTAGGAATGAAGAGTACAAATTCAAAATCTACTTCAGAGTGTTTGGCTTCCCCAAACATGGTACATCCTACAAGCTATATCACAGATTGCTTTATGTGTGTCATTCATGATTAGCAAACTATTTGATAAATATAATTCAATATACAGTCTGACAAGATATTTTACAAATTCACCACGGTCAGAGGCAGAAACTGAATTCCAGGTCCCATGAAATCTAAGTTGGCAGCAAAGCCACAGAGTTAAAAATACTCCCCTTGCTCACCAGACTATGTAGGTTTTTTGTAAAGCTCATTACATACATAAACAGTTACAAGTTTGGCACTTTCATTACTAATAATTAGGCTAACAAAGTATTAGTCATATTGGTAATACCAATGCTACAGCTACCAGTCAAGTGGTTGACAACCATAAGGACATCCTCATTTTATGATTGTATGTTATGATGATGCTATATGAACACTTGCTTAAATGATCTTAACATTTTAGCAGCTACTCCTTGATATTTATGATTGCTATTTTCACTTATTCAATCACTACAATCCCCCACAAAGCACTTTTTTAAAATACCTGTATATGATTCCCAGTTTCACTTATACAATCACTACAAGCCTTATGTTAGATCGACTGTTATCTGATGAGTTTTCCTCAAACGTAACCCGATTGTATAGTGAGGCTGATCTGTAAAAAAAAAAAAAAAAAAAAAAAAAAAAAAAATATCAAGTTCTATATGATCCCTTTGTGTGGTGCTGGGGTTCTATATTACCCCTTTGTGTAGTGCAGGGGCTCAGAACTAAGCTACCACTGCCGAGAACATTTAGGGGTAGGTGTCCCTGGAGGCATTATCCTATATTACTGAATAACTTCCACCTGCATTATCTCTTAGAAATTCAGACTAATGCACACAGCACCATCCCTTCACCTAAGCTACAGCCTTAAACCACTAAACCACTTGCTAACGTACAAGGAGAATTTGCTTCTATGTTGAGATTACTGTGGCATGTAGAGAGATGTGAAGTTCTAATTGTACTGTAGTCAGTGTACAGTAGTGCATTTCTAAGTGTGGTGGAGTTACGAGTGTTGTGAAGTTCTATGCATCATGGAGCTGAAGGTGCTATGGAGTTCTAATTGTACTGTAGTCAGTGTACAGTAGTGGATTTCTAAGTGTGGTGGAGTTACAAGTGTGGTGAAGTTCTATGCATCGTGGAGCTGAAAGTGCTATGGAGTCCTAAGTACAGTAAACCTTCGCTATAACAAATCCCAATATAGTGGATACTGGATTTAATGAATGCCACAAAGCCTACCAAACTTTCATTAGGTGTAATGAATAATGGTTATTAAATGGGGTGCAATGGGTTACAATACATATGATACATGAGTTTCCTACCCTTTTTGCTCCAACCTAGCCTGAAACTGCCCTCTCCCCATTGTAATTACTGAGTTGTAATAACTGACTACAGTAGCCTATAGTATTACTGTACTGTATAAGTCATGAATAAGAGTTATGGCAAGGACGTGAAATAAGCAGCAAAAGGGCAAAATTATGGGTCAAATTAATGTAAAACAGGTACAGCTTACATTTTTAGTACTAGAATATGCTACTGTATTCATATATTTTCAAACACGTGCTTGAAATCCCACTTCAGGAGGGGATCCTCAGATATAATAAACTACCAGCTTATGAACCTGGCTTTCCCCCAGCTGGTCCTTTACAGCAAGGGTCTACTGTATTTTGAATATCTAAGTGTACTGGTTCTAAGTGCACTGTAGTTCTACCTTGACTCCACTGAGATAAATGTACAGTACAGTGGAGTTTAAAAGAATGTATCATATACAGTACTAAGTTTTGAGCAAAGTATGAAGTTCTGAAGTGTACACTTAATTTGAGCAAAGATAACAATATTTACAACTTATTTTTGGATATAAACAGTTTCCACCAGCAAATTACCACCTTCATCACTTTACACAGTGCAGAGGTGATGTCAAGGAAAAAGTAATCTATTGTAAATAATAAATAAGTGATGTCAAGGAAAAATCAACCTCTACAAACAACAAATACTGTACGTGATATGGATATGGCTAAACTACAGCACTGGTAAGTAATAATGAAGAGAAGTCAGGAAAATAGTCACAGGTGATGTGCATATGGCTAAACAACATTAAAAAAGTGGTGTATATGGAGGACTCAGCCACTGTGGACTGCTAGTAGGTGCTCTGGGACATAGAGTGAGAGCGTCTTTAGCGGAACAGAAAGCTTCCTTGCCACCTCCTGCAGTACACCCAGCCCCGTTGTCACCTCATGCGGTAAATCCACTGCACGGTTGCCACTGAAAGATGAGGCGTAGTTGTGGTATGCCCTTCAAGAATAAAACATGTTTTTTAACAGTGTAGCTATTCACAGCTCTTGAGAATGGGTTCAAACATACAACAAAATAAAAAAGTAAATAAAATACGTTGCATATCAAACCCAGTAGTGATGTCAAAATGGTCACCTTGTAGCGGTGTGTGCGGTGTATGATGTGATGTACTGAGCCAGTAGCTGTATGAAGCGCAGTGTGTGGTCCTGGTGGAACTGACGCAGCACCGTTGCCAGACCCACCATCAAAGGCTCTCCATCCACACCTTCAGTACCTCGGATGCTTATCAACCCACCTACAAAAAATATTAGAGAAGAAAGTGGAAAAATTTATAATGTTATTAAGAATACGCACATGGTAAGTACAGTAGTCATCATCATCATCTAGACCTCCTTTACCACTCTAGGGCTGGGTGAGGAGGAGCACGTCCAGACAGCCTAAGTTTGCCCAATCCAATGGGCCACACTTCCATTCACTCATCATTCAAGCCCCCAGAATCCTGGCTCTATCTGATATGCCAATAACATTCAAAACTTTCTGTAGCTTCACATAAATAAATCTGATACAGTCAATCTGGACGCTGTCATGTTAAAAGGGGTGCCAAATCCCTGATCATGCACTTCTTCTCACAAGATTCATTCAGCCAGCTCCATCTTTTGTCAGCCCCTAGCCTCACAGACTTCCATACCTCA
Organism: Coenobita brevimanus; assembly: GCF_032717465.1. Classification (NCBI taxonomy): domain Eukaryota; kingdom Metazoa; phylum Arthropoda; class Malacostraca; order Decapoda; family Coenobitidae; genus Coenobita; species Coenobita brevimanus. The sequence continues at coordinate 29,903,045 of NC_137007.1, read as the reverse complement.
CTTCCTTACACACTCATCCACCATATCTTTCCACCTTCTCCTTGGTAAGTAGTACAGTAAGATAAACAGATAAAGACAAACTAACAATGTGTAAATAACTGTTACAACCAAGGATGTATGATGTACTTCACAGCCTACAAAATATGAAAATTTACATGGTAAAAGTACACACCTCCTATCATATTATTACTGATTTAGGATTTGTTTTAATTTGTATAAACATGGCATTTCAATTTAAACCGTTATGTGCTTCACTGCGTTTAATACTTTGTTGGTCATAGAATATAAACTTTGAGTTCTACCTATCTTCACTGAACTAAATGTGTTGTACAAATGACTTGCTAAAGAACAGATAGCTCACCAACAGTCTTAGTATAATGTATCTTTGAGATCTGTGATGCAACAGTTAGGAGGAGAATGAGTCCAAGCTGCGGCAAAGGCTGAGTGGTGAGGTAGATGCGGTCCAGTGGCTGAGTCATGCCCGTCCACTCCAGCAGCACACTGAGCTCACTGGTTAGGACACCATCTTCATCGGGGTATGGCCGGGTGGGGTCCGCATAGTGCTGCTTTACATCATTCATGAGTGACCTGGTAAAAATGACCACATTTATTTCATGACAACTCACAGACAGGTAACTCTGCCTTCACTGTAATGCAACCCCTCACATCACATACCTCCACTCTGCCCTCACTGTAATGCTATCTCTCACGTCACAGTACTGTACATCCACACTGACCTCACGCCATGATACTCTTCATGCCACAACACATCTACCCTGCCCTCACTGTAATGCAACCCCTTACCATCAATCCATCCATCATCCAATCCTATGTTGCCCCATGAGGAGCGTAGGAGCCCGGAGCTAGGCAAGTTGGTCCTGGCATTTATGATGACAGTGACCAACCTCACTCATCCCTGAGTGGCATTATGTGAGCAATAAACCCCAACCATCCCTTGGATATAAACCTTCACGGGCTCAATCCAATTGGAGCACCGTTATTACCCACTAAACCACCAGGCGCCAAAATTTGGTTATATGGTTACCACCCAGTGTAGTAAATGGTTTCCTGGTGTACAGAAAACCATTTGGCTTGTCACTCAGTGTAGAGTCACCCACAGGCAGAAGGAAGACGAAAGAATAAAGGGAAGAAAGACCCAAGAGGGAGTGTAAAGTCACCCACAGGCAGAAGAAAGAGGAAAGACTGAAGGAAAGAAAGACAGAAGAGGATGGATGGAAAGAAGGATGGAGGAGAGGAAAGGGCAGACACCCGAGAGTAGCACTACATCAAGTGAGCACCACAATATATCCACTCTGACCTCAATGTAACGATGCTCCCTCATACTACAGTATATCCACTCTACTGGAAGAATAATGAATACGGCAATATTGATTCTAAATCTGTAATCTGTTCCCTGCAATATATATCTGGGACTGAGCCTCTGAGCACACAATCCCCAACTCACTGCTCTCTCCACTCCATCACTACCTCTTTTTCCTATCTAATAACTGAAACATTTAGCCAGTCTAGATGCAATAAGAAGTCATATCATGATGAATTAATACATATTGTTTGAAAACCTGCAATTCATTCTTCATAGAACTAACAGAGCAGTACACTATAAAATCAATACTAACTCATTCATGGTCTGAAGGGCAGTGGCGAGGTACTTAGCATCAAACTTGCAGGATGAGTTGAGTCTGTTAGCGGCATGGAGACGGAGAATTTGCATCTGTCCCACCTTCATTATCCGCTCCACCACCTGTAATGTAAGTTTACCAGTGCGCTGGATCCATCCTGTATATTGGCGCACTGGCTGCCCTGTGTGGGGCGAGAAAGGGAGAGTGATACAGGAGAAGGCAAGGGAGATACAGAGGATATGGAGAGTGATCCTGAAGTGACACTCAAGAGAACAGCAAGATCAATATACTGTATCTCCAACTACACTGATAGGACAGATTCACATTTATTAAACAATTCAATTTGATGATGGATAGAATACAGTTTCTTCATGTCAAACAATGGAATGAATAACTTTATCCACCAATATTGTCCCTAAATGGATTAGTACAAAGAATAATTTCTCACCATTTAAGCTCCTTAGTAAAACAGCATCATCATTTTGTTCTCCCCACCACCAAGTAATTTTATTCAGGTCAGGAAAGACCCCTCACAGTGGTGGGGCTAAGTATCACAAACATTAAGGAACAACTGTATATTACTTACCAACAATATCTGTATTGGGGTTGAGTTGAGGTGCCATGGATCTTAGAGTTTCCTTCACAACAGCATCCTTCTTGCATACAGCTTCAGTTTCCTGCACCAACAGCTGAGGGAGAAATGAGTTGTTTTACCTCATCATCTTCCACCAAACAAGGTATAAAACTGACTACACCAAAACATGCCTGGATTGTCTCATTCACATCAACCCTAAATGAAATAGCGTAGCCCTATCATATTTTCACTACATACTGCATAGTATTAGCATCTAAATGGTGACATGTGCAGGCTTATAGCACCATCTCTTACAGATGAGATTAATGATTAATGGGCCTTGAAAAAAGGGCTATCAAATCAATGACCACAATTATTACTACATAATCAGTCATAATCTTATTTCTAAAAAAATGAATAAATAAATAAATAAAAATAAACTGTATAAAAAGAAAATGAAATGGGTACTATACTAAAGAAAATGTCATTCATTCATTCATCATGCAATCCTGTGTTGCCCCACGAGAAGCATAGAAGCCTGAGGCTAGGCAAGTTGGTCCTGACATTTAAGATAAGTGACCAGCCTCACTCATCCCTGAGTGACATCATGTGAGCAATGAACCCCAACCATTCCTTGCACATAAACCTACACATGCTCAATCTGATTGGGTTGCCTTAATTACCCACTGAACCACCAGGAGTGGTAATTTGGTTATATGATTGCTACCCAGCATAGTAAATGGTTTCCTGGTGTATAAGAAACCATTTGGCTTGTTGCACAGTGTAGAGTCACCCACAGACAAAAGGAAGAGGAAAGAATGAAGGAAAGACAGAAGAGGAAGGAAGGAAATAAGGAAGGAAGACAAGGACAGTCACACGAGAGCAGCACTACATCGAGTGAGTGGATGTTGATAGCCTCCACCTACTAAAGAAAAAAAAGCAATCAAAGCCAAGCCTGAACCTGTACCTTTGTGACAACACGAAAGGCAATGAGAAAATAAGGAAAAAAAAAATAATGGTAATTGCCAGCTCTGAATCCCATAGTGCACTCTTTGAAGTATAGTATTTAAAAGGCTACCATTCATTCTTTTATTCATTCATCATCCAATCCTACATTCCCCCATGAGGAGTGTAGGAGCTTGGGGCTAGGCAAGTTGGTCCTGACATTTCAGATGAGAGTGACCAGCCTCACTCATCCCTGAGTGGCATTACATGAGCAATAAACCCAAACCATCCCTTGGATATAAATCTTCACTGGCTCAATCCGACTGGAGCTCCGTAGTTACCCACTAAACCACCAAGTGCCAAAATTTGGTTATATGGTTACCATTCAGCATAGTACATGGTTTCCTGGTGTACAGGAAACCATTTGGTTTCTCACTCAGTGTAGAGTCACCCACGGGCAGAGGAAGAGAAACGAATGAAGGAAAAAAAGAAAGAAGAGGGAGTGTAAAGTCACCTGTAGGCAGAGAGACAAGGAAAGAATGATGGAAAGAAAGACAGAGGAGGATGGAAGGAAAGAAAGGTGAAGGAGAGGAAATGGCAGACACCCGAGAGCAACACTACATCGAGTGAGTGGATGGTGAGTCCCCCACCTACCACACAGTCCAGAATGTTCGATCAACCTAAGACCTTGGCAGTGTTTTACATACAGAAAAACCTCTAGCCACCTGTCAGACTCAAACAATAGCATGTTAAGCAACAAACTGTTCCTATTCCAGAGCTCTACTGAGCCTGACCTGTAGTTCTGTGACAATAAGGAAGGCAAGGAGTTTGTCAACGCCAGTGAGTCCCGCGGTGCTGATGCTGGACTCCACCTTGGCCATCACCGTGCTGGACAGCACCTCTGTGTGGGCACGGCTGTCATACCACGTCCCTAGCTGGCTTACATATACAGTTGTTCTGTAAATACAAAATAAGTGGTGACATGTATATAAGCATAAATACAAACATATACAACGGCTATTTATACTGCTTAGACACGTGTGTTTCTAGTTTCAGGTCCTGTACAGCTGATCATTGTATTTTTTTTTTTTTTAATGCTATGAAGAAGGAATCAAGGACCAAGAGCCAGCAATAATTGTTCCTTCCAAGAGAAAAACAAAATACAAGAGACAGCCAAATCCAAGTGTGTTATACAATCATATGAAATTCAGTGATACGCACATGAACCTCTTGCATATACGAAATCTGACTGATCACTTGAAGTTCTGTAAAGTACACGGTGGATGGAGATCCAGCCTCTTGAAATAGATACCAAGCTCCAATATCCACAAACAGACATACATTTAGGCAGCTGATCATTGTATTTTTTTTTTTTTTAATGCTATGAAGCAGGAACGAAGGACCACGAGCCAGCAATAATTGTTCCTTCCAAGAGAAAAACAAAATACAAGAGACAGCCAAATCCAAGTGTGTAATACAATCATATGAAATTCAGTGATATGCACATGAACCTCTTGCATATACGAAATCTGACTGATCACTTGAAGTTCTGTAAAGTACATGGTGGATGGAGATCCAGCCTCTTGAAATAGATACCAAGCTCCAATATCCACAAACAGGCATACATTTAGGCAGACATTCCCCCCCTCACATTCCCACAACTCACTTAGGGTCAGTAATGCGTAGGATCTCCCTGACCAGTCTGCCAATGAAGTTGACAGATTGAGGGTCTGATGGGGGGAACTTGGGGATGGGGATGGCTGTGCTCTGGTACCTGCTCTCATGGTCTGATATCTTCTTCTTCACCAGCTGGTTGCATTCCTGAATACATACATTTTAGAAAGGGTATTAATTCTATCTCCATAATTTCTGGTTTTGACTTGTACAGAACATTACATGCATAATATAAAACTGCTATGGAACTTAATAAATGTTAATGGATCATAAAATTTCAACAGGCTCCAGCCCTCACCTGCTCCACATTATAGTTGACAATACGAGACATCTCCTCCTGCCAGATCTTGAGGCCGTACATGCTGATGTAGTCCTGGATGTACTCAAATGAGGTGCGGAAACCCGTCATCTGCTGCTCCACAACTGCCAGCCGTCGGTATAACTCACTACCCTGGGGTATGCACCAGTAAATAAACACTTTTGATACAAGGATCTCATATGCAAAATAAATTCTTCTGGCAGTAGCAGGAATAAAAATGCAAAGCAACATTGACTTGTACAGAATAATCCCTTCAGTATGAGAAACAGCAAGAATATAACAGACATCACACAACGCTGCAATGGAGATTTTCTAACTTCTTCATTGCAAGAGAGTCCCCAAGCAATATAATATCTGTTAGGCAGCAGCAAGATTAAAATAATTATAAAAGTGATATCATACACATGTGGTTAACAGGATGTGCTTCTGGAAAAAGTAATGATGTATGGAAGGAGACAACAGAAGCAGGAGAAATGTGTGAGACTTTTCAGTTATGTAATGCTACCGGAGAAGTAGTATGTTCTGAAGTGTTCTGGCATATGGTAACCTAGCTTGGGGCCTCTCCATTTCAAAGGGGAAAATATGGGACTGGTTGTTACTGTTTTTTAATGTCAACATTCTGTATGGTCCTGGTAAAGACCTTAAGGTATTTCTATCCCTAACTTTCGCTCTGTTGAGCACCACCTCTCCTCCTCTAAACCTCACCTTCTTTTTCTAACGGAGACTCAGCTGTCTGAGGCAACTGACAGCAAACCCTTTTCTGTATCCTCCTACTTTCTCTATACTCATTTCAAAGCCAAAGGTGGCTGTTGTGTATACATACGCAACGACTTATCTTGCTCTCGTGTTCCTGAACTTGATTCTTCTGAATTCTCCACTCTCTGGCTTCGGCTTTCCTGTCATTCTCTGACTAAATATATCTGTGCTGTTTACTTATCCCCTAATTCTACTGACTATCTAAAATTCTTCGACTATCTTACTTCTACGATGGAACACATTCTGTCCATTTCTCCTTTCTCTGAAATCTCCATTCTTGGAGATTTCAATGTTCACCACCACCTTTGGCTCTCCTCTCCTTTCACGGATCCACCTGGTGAACAAGCCTACATCTTTTCTATCCTTAATGACCTAGAGCAGCTTGTACAGCACCCTACCCGTATCCCTGACCGCCTTGGAGAGAGCTCCAACATACTTGACCTCTTCCTCACAACTAATCCTTCAGCTTACTCTGTTGATCTTTTCTCTCCGTTGGGCTCCTCCGATCACAACCTTATTACCTTAACCTGTCCTATCGCTCCAGTACGGCCTGCGGACCCTCCAGGGAAACGTCGTCTCTGGCATTTTGGAGCTGCGGACTGGGAGGCCCTCAGGCAGTACTTCTTTGATTTTCCCTGGAATGATTATTGCTTCCATGGCCGTGAGCCATCTGAGTGTGCCTTGCGCATTACGGAGGTTATTCTCTCGGGCATGGAAGCATACATTCCTTTCTCATATCCTTTGACTAACGCAAGAAAGCCTTGGTTTAATCACGCTTGTTCTAATGCTGTCCGCAACAAGGAGAAGGCCTACAAAAGGTACCGGAGCCAACCCACCCCTGAATCACATAATCTTTACGTTTCTGCCCGGAATCGTGCTAAGTCTGTTCTTCGCTCTACTAAAAATAATTTCATCCATACTAAATGCTCTCAACTCTCCAACTCGAATTCTTCCCGCTCCTTCTGGCACCTTGCCAAAAATCTTTCTAACAACTTTACCTCATCATCCTTCCCTCCTCTTTTCTACTCTGATGGTTCTGTAGCTATTTCTTCTACTGATAAAGCAGATCTCTTCGCACAGACTTTCTCCTCCAATTCCACCTTAGACGATTCCGGTGCTGTTCCTCCATCACTTCCCCCCTCTGACTTCCTCATGGCTGACATTAAAATTTCTTCAGTTGATGTATTTTCTGCCATTACTGGCCTCAGTACTAACAAGGCATATGGGCCTGATGGGGTCCCTCCTGTTGTTCTCAAAAACTGTGCTTCTGTGCTTACTCCCTGCCTAGGCAAACTATTTCGCCTTTGTCTGTCAACTTGTACCTTTCCTTCTTGCTGGAAGTTTGCTCTCATTCAGCCAGTCCCAAAGAAGGGTGACCACTCCCAACCCTCCAACTATCGTCCAATTGCTTTAACGTCCTGTATTTCAAAAGTTTTCGAGTCAATTCTTAATAAAAAAATTTTAAGGCATCTTTCCTATCACAACCTTCTTTCCGATCGTCAGTATGGGTTCCGTCAGGGACGCTCCACTGGCGATCTTCTCACCTACCTTTCAGACTCCTGGTCATCCTCCTTTCGGGACTTTGGCGAAAGCTTTGCCATTGCACTTGACATCTCAAAGGCTTTCGATCGAGTCTGGCATAAATCTTTAATTTCCAAACTGCCCTCCTACGGTTTCTATCCTTCTATCTGTACCTTCATCGCTAGCTTCCTTTCTGGTCGTTCTATAGCTGCTGTCGTAGACGGCCATCGTTCTTCTCCTAGATCTATCAACAGTGGTGTTCCTCAGGGCTCTGTCCTATCACCAACTCTCTTCCTTTTATTCATCAATGATCTTCTAAGCTGTACATCTAACTCTATCCACTCATACGCTGATGACTCCACCCTTCACCTTTCCATTCGGTTCCCATAACGCCCATCTCAACAGTTACTTCAAGAAACAAGGGATGAGGCTATGGCACACCTAATGTCTGACTTGGCTCATATCTCTGACTGGGGTAAAAATAATATGGTTGTCTTTAATGCTTCTAAGACTCAGTTCTTACACCTATCAACCCGACAGAATCTTCCACAGGTATACCCACTAATGTTTAATAATATTCAGATTAATCCTGCATCATCCTTGAACATGCTTGGGGTTTCATTTACTCGGGACTTATCTTGGAAAGATCATATTGCATCTCTTGTAAAATCTGCTTCCAAGAGATTGGGTGTGCTAAGCCGACTCCGCTCTTTCTTTACCCCTGCACAATTGTTGACTCTATACAGGGGTTTTATCCGCCCCTGGGTGGAGTACAACTCTCATGTGTGGGGAGGCTCCCCACATACAGCTCTTCTCAATAGGGTGGAGTCAAAGGCTTCTCGTCTCATTAACTCTCCTCCTCTTACTGACTCCCTTCAACCTCTGTCTCTTCGCCGCACTGTTGCATCTTTATCTCTTTTCTATCGCTACTTTAATGGTCACTGCTCCTCTGAACTGTCTGCTTGCATTCCTCCACCTCTACGACGGGCGCGTAGCACCCGTCTGGCAGCAAACTCTCATCCCTTTTCTGTCCAACTCTCTAATGCAAGAGTTAACCGTTACTCCCAGTCTTTCATTCATGCAACAGGTCAGCTCTGGAACTGTCTCCCTCTGTCTGTATTTCCTCCTGCCTATGATCTCCAGTCTTTCAAACGCAGTGTGTCCAGGCATCTCAAAATGATCGGATCTTGAATTTGGCTCTCTATTGTATTTTGTTTTTCTCTTGGAGGGAACTGTTACTGCGGGCTCATGGCCTTTGGTTCCTTCTTCCTCGCATAAAAAAAAAAAAAAAAAAAAAAATGTGGCCACCTCCCATGACATACCACCTTCCCTCACATATATATTCCATAACTATGGCATATCCCTCCACCACACGCACTTGTGTATTTAAATGGGCTTTTGTCTGACGATTCATTCAGCTGAGAATAATCATAGCAAGTTCGCGGGTAAACCTTGATTAATCCTGCTACTGCTGCTGTTGATGTACTGCACTTAGGAATTTGTTTTCAAAGTAAGCACCTGCTGACTTTGCTCACCTAACAGTCAGAGGAAAAATGAAATCTTACATCCAGTAATACTTCTACAGATCTCTTCCACTTATGTTAACAAAATATCTATTATCTACCAGGCTGATAAGAATAAAGATAAGGGGCTACATCAATCTCAACAGAACAATATGGGCCTACAAACTAGAAAAAGGGAAACTGCAAAACTAGGAGAACTTTCAGTGTCCAGCAAAATGCCTATACATTTAATCTTATCATTCAAAGCTTTAAAATTCTTGGCTTCATTCAACAAGCATACATCTCCCACATTACATTCTTAATAAATAAATAAACATCAACAAAAACTTACTCTATTCTGTCATCAGCATCATGAAAAGAGAAAAACAGGAAGTGACTTTGCATTAAAAAAGGGATTTCAACACATACAACCTATGTACACTGTTATCAAATGTATACACAGCATATAAATGAGAGGTTATGAAAAGAAGCTTGCAAATTATTATCGGGAAATAAAACCTTTTCCAATTCGCTAATGATATATTATCATACCAGTTCTTAGAATCCCCTATTTTCCAGGACTTGTATCACCTTAACTATTTGTATCTTATTTCAGTGCAACCAGTTCTCAGAACGTCCTATATTCATTTCCAAAACCTGTATCAACTTAAATGTTTGTATTCAATTTCTCTGCATTGATCTGATCTCAACTTCCCTTTACCTTAACTTTTGTGTTGAATGTGAGTCCTGTGTGTAGTATACGAGCCACCAGCGCCACCAGTTCCCGCCGCACCCCGTCCTCCAGCAGGCGTCGGGGGTCCACCTGAATCACCCCCACCAGAGTTGTCTCCATCATGGCCACACCCTCAGCCAGCACTGCCACACCCTGACTCAATTCTGCCATCTGGCCCGGGTTCATATTGTAATATCAGCTCTGTTTATCTATCAGCCTTTCTACAGTACTTGCTTGTCTGTCTAGTCCATTCACAGTAAGACCTCTTTATAACTCCAGTTACCAAATTCAAGCTTTAATGAAGTCTGAATCAAATAAACAATCTTCTCATATACCAAATAAGGTTTGGTGAACATGGTGATGCAACACAGCTAACCAACCAACCAACAGCATCTTTCTACCTCTGCTCAGCATAGTGTAAACATTTCAACCACTGTTCTGACAGTTACCTTGTTAGTTTTACTCTTTCACTGTTCTGTAATTTAGTACACATTGTACAATACTGAGTTGTGCAGTATCCTTACATATCTAACAAACTAGGATATGTATATAACAAACCACTGTACTGTACCATACTGAGCTGTGCAATACCCTTGCATATGTAATGAACTAGGATACATATACAGTATAATAAACCAGGATTAATAAATTATGACTATTAAACATTTGATTTAAAAAATTTTCTAATTTTACGTCAAACTGTTACCCCGCTTAGTCTGACAAGGAATACAGCAAAGTGGGTTTACTAATCTGTCAACCTATCTGTCAATACATTTCTTTTTGCCTGTCTATGAGCACAGGGACATGGCAACTCCATTACCCTACACTTAATCTTGCAACCAGCCTTACAACTTGTATGATACTATAAGGAGGACAGTGTGCTTTGGGATTCACCTTCTCAAATTTATGGTCTAGAAAAGATAAAAAATAAGTGTTTCATCTTAACCCGTGTGTCCATGAAAAACAAAGTTAGGATGATGGCCAGCTGGTTTTGCCAAGTGCCTGCTGCACAAATCTAAAATTTCACTTAGAATGGTAACAATTATCATTCACTGGTAACAATTATCATTCACTCATTCATTCATCATCTAGTCCAGTGCTGCCCCATTAGGAGCATAGGAGCCCGGGGCTAAGAAAGTCGGTCCTGACATTTAGGATGACAGTGACCAGCCTCATTCACCCCTGAGTGGCATTATGTGAGCAATAAACTCCAACCATCCCTTGGATGTAAACCTGCACCGGCTCAATCCGACTGGAGTGCCCTAATTACCCACTAAACCACCAGGCACCATAATTTGGTTATATAGTCACCACCCAGTGTAATAAATGGTTTCCCAGTGTACAGGAAACCATTTGGCTTGTCACTCAGTGTAGAGTCAACTGTAGACAGAAGGAGGAGGAGAGAATGAAGGAAAGAAAGACAGAAGAGGAAGCAAGGAAAGATGGAAGGAAGAGAGGAAAGGATGGGCACCTGAGAGCACTACACTGAGTGAGTGGATGGCAAGCACCCCCACCTACCACATTATAATGCCCATAAACCTCTCTATTACCAATCACTACTACTCTTTCCAATCACTTACAAACCACTCTCCCTCAAGTAGCTACTTATTCCACATCATCTTGCAGTCTTTAAACTAACCTGGTATCTCTCAGGCAACTGAGCAAAGTCCCTCATCTTGTCCTTGTCAAGGCGGGTCGGCACTGGTTTGAGCTTCTCTGTCTGTAACTTGATGATCTTTGCCAGCAGACCAAACATCGTCTCAGGGATGATCTGCAGGACCTTCAAGGGGTAATGGTGAACTTTAATACCGCTCTTCTAATTAGTCTCTTCAATCTGATGATGTCCTTTTCCATTCTATTCTTTTTAACATTAGATAATTTTATTGAAGGTCAACCAGATCTTGTGGTGAATGGATTATTGAAGACTATAATAAACTCCTTCAGTTCCAAAATTCTCTCTAAAGCAAAATAAAATTATTTCATGGCAGCAAAAATTAAACTAAAAATATATCACCAGATCCAAGAGGTTAACAATGATCACTGTCTGATCTGCTAACCATTGGCCATATTTGGTGAAGTACAGGGGTTATGATGATGTCAATGGTTAGAAATACCGGTACTCTACCCTTACCTTCCTAACATATGAGACCAGCTCCCCAGAGTAGTATCCTGAGACAGAGATGAGGTCTGGACTGCGTGCTTGGTTGATGCGCAAGAGGGGGAGGTCCAGGCCTGAGGAAAGCTTGAGGAATGTTGCTCGCAGCCTGGCCACATGCGATGGATCCTTCTTTATGGCAGCCTAAACACACAAGAATAACAATGTACAGACAGTTTGCATTAGAAGAAAGGGATGAGTTATATCCTATATTAGGTTCATATTATATGCTGGTGATGTATTTAAAAAAATCTTAGTTTTCCATTCATCATATTCATCTAATTCAATGTTGCCCCAGAAGGAGTGTAGGAGTCCGGGGTTAGACAAGTTGGTCCTAACATTTAAAATGAGAGTGGCCAGCCTCACTCATCCCTGAATGGAATTATATGAGCAATAAACCCCAACCAAACCTTGGATATAAACCTGCACCAACTCAATCCAATTGGGGTGCCCTAATTACCCACTAAATTACCAGACCCCATAATTTGGTTACATGGTTACCATCCAGTGTATGAGCTAAATGGTTTCCTGGTATACAGGAAATGATTTGGCTTGTCACTCAGTGTAAAGTCACCCGTAAACAGAAGGAAGAGGAAAGAATGAAGGAAAGAAAGACAGAAGAGGAAGGAAGGAAGGAAAGAAGGAAGGAAGAGAGGAAAATAAAGGCAACTGAGAGCAGCACTACACTGAGTAAGTGGATGGTGAGCGCCCCATCTACCCCATCATTAATCTGAGGGATACACTGACAAACACAACTACTAAAGATTGCAGGCAAGGTCTGACTGTTTTTAAAAATTTACAGTGGATTTATTAAAAAGAAAAGGATAACATATAGAGTACATCCCCCTAGTACGCGAGTATATGGGCGGTAGAAGACGGCGCGTACTAGGAATTCGCATACACTGAATACATAAACTTATGGAAAAAATTACATACGGGCAGCACCCCCCTTCATGGGCAACCCTTGAGAGTCCTTTCAGGCCTAAGTATTGTACTGTACAGGGGAACTATCTAAGACATATTACCTAAGATAAAGTAAACCAACAAGATTATGGCTTTACTACGTCAACAAGGATATGGCTTAACTATACAAACAAGAATATGGCTGCTCACCTTAACCCAAGAAGACAACAGGCTTGATGGAGGTAAGAAGGGGATTTGAGGCAGGATGAGGCACCTAGCGTGCATCTCCTGCATCATCCGACACACCTCCTTTCTCACCACTCTTGCCACCAGCACTTTTGACACTTTCACTATGTAATGCACTCACTTCATTCATAAACCCTTCAAAGTATATTTCTGACACCTCAGACATTGCATCATCCTCTTGATCCTCCTCAGGATATGGCTCTTCTGATGTTGAAGGGAGTGATTCCTCATTTTCTTGATGCCAAAGGTAACGGGTGATGAGAATTTGCTTCTGTCTGTTTACTTCCTGGTTGTGCTTGTCTGTGTAGTAGCGGAAGGTTCTGTCCAGTGAAGCCATCACCTCCTCCAACTGCAGCTGAGAGCATTTGATGTCCTTGAATTCTTCCTTGAATTTATCAAGGGCACACAGTACCCGGCTGATCTCCATCATAGACAAATCTTCGCTCTCCATCACTAGTGTTGCTGGCTTTTCTGCTGCCATCTCCTACTCTGCGTCGGCCTCGTCCGCTCGCTGCACAACTTCCTGGGGTTCCTGCTCCACTGTTGCCAAATGTAAGCCCTTGATCTCCTCCAGCGTAACGGCCTGAAACCCGGGCACAGTTTGTGCAGTTGTAAGAGTGGCTGCCTCGGCAGCGGCAAGAGACTGAAAGCTGTTTCCCGGTGCGATTTCACACAGGTGCGGTACAAGGAGGCACCAAGCATGGTTAATTGTCGCAGCGGTTATATCTGCCCAAGAGAACAACAAGAATGTGATGGCATCCTTGAGGCTGAATGACCGCCAAAAAGCCATAACAGTCTTATCAGGAGTTGAAGCTGCTGGTGTGGGTGCTGTTCGTGGAGCAGGTGAAGTGGGTGGTAAGTCCAAGCCATCCTCGGTATCCATGACGTCACTTCCAGCTGTGTCCAAGTCAAGAATTGCCTGCAGTTCCTCGGAGCTGTCGGTCTTGCTGTGGAGATGATTGTAGAGGCATTGGTGGTATAGCTGCTTTACCATTGCAATTAACTCCTGGTCTTGCGGCTGGATGAGAGAGGTCATTCTGGGTGGCAAAAAAACAATCTTGCATTCCTTGCTGAGGTCTCTTAGCCAGGTTGGTTGACTTGGGGCACTGTCGAGGACAAGGAGCACCTTGAAAGGGATGCCAAGTTCCTTGGATTTAGCCTTGGCATAAGGGATGAAGTGCTGCAACAACCACTCGGAAATGATGTTGCTCGTCATCCAGCCACTGGAATTGCTGTACCAGTACACCCCGCTATCATCCATGCAGCGAAGATTCTTGTAACATCTGGGGTGTGCTGTGGTATGAACCACAACAGGCCGCATCTTGTGTGAGCCTGGTAAGATCATGACGAACATGACTGTTATCCTGCTCTTGTCCACTTTTCTCCCTTGGGCCTGGCGCTGCTGCTTACTGATATACGTAGACTTCAGCATTGCCTTGTAGTATAGAGCCATTTCATCTATGTTGTATATTTGGTGCTTGCTGTAGCCACCCTTGTCAATTATCCCCTTCAGGATGGCAGGATAGTCCCTAGCTGCCATTTCATTGGCAGATGCACGCTCGTCGGTGAGGTGGATGTGATGTAGCTCCTTCCTCTTCAAGAACCGGCATAACCATCCCCCGGAGGCTTTAAAGGGTTTTGTGACACCCAGCTTCACAGATGCAGCTTTGTAGAAAATATTGGCCTGGTCCCTGATGTGGCACCCATTCTGTGGAAATCCTTCCTTCTCCTTCCTCATGATGTATGTTGCTAGGTACCGTTCCATGAGTATTATTGCCTGGTTGGTTAGCTTGCTTCTCCCGTCCAGTGCTGCTGTCCCATATGTCTTAACAGTCTTCTTTATGGCCTCCCTGTTCGCCCATATTGTTCTCACTGTCGATTCTGCCAAGTCGAGTTCCTTCCCAATTGCAGTGTTACTCTTCCCACTCTCTTTCTTCCAAATGACCTCCATCCTCATGGCATGGGTGATGCACTCCTTCCTTCTCGAGGACAAGGGGAGGCGGTGGCTGAATCGGTAGAGAGGCGGCTTGCAGTCCTGATGGACCCAGGTTCGAATCCCGGCTGGGGCAGGGAACAGTTTAAGGATTTGAATTTCATAACAGCAGACTTTCCTGATCTACCAGATGACCCGCCGACATGTCGTAAAAATACCCCCGCTAATACCAATACACCAGTCCTGTATGAGACAGCCCTAGCATGTATTCAATATGGACGGTGGATGTTAGCGCCAAAGTGGTGACATGTGGAGGTGTAGGAGGACTACTGGGCCTTGGGATAGGCTACTGCCCCCGAGATATAGGCCCTGAAGCCTTTGCCCGGAGTAAAAAAAAAAAAAAAAAAAAAAAAAAAAAAAAAAAAGACATCCTGGCTCACAAAACAATATCCTCAGAGTAGACGAGAATGTTGCTGGAACAGTGAGTGTACCCTTTGTGTACGTGTGTTTCCTCTGCTGAGCCTCTCTCATCACCCTCCAAGCGGCGCATTTGGGCATCATGTGACGAGTGCGCATCATCGACATCACAAGGTAGGCGGAACATTGGCAACCGTTTTTCGCTTCTTGGGGTGGCAATGTTGCGTACTCGGGGTAACCCTGGATTTGGGCCACTCTTTGCTGCCAGTCTCGCTTACAATGAGGTTAATTCGCGTACTATTAAAAAATTCACTAAAATTTGAAAAAAAATAGGTCCTCGCATACAATGAGGATCGCATATTCTGAACTCGCATACTAGAGGGATGTACTGTAATGAGAACTAATGACAGCTTTTATGCATACAACTGCTACTGTAAAATGGGGGAAATGACAAATGAACTTTTATATCTAATAAATTTGGGGAAGTGACAAATGAACTTTGATATCTAATAAATTTGGAATTTATACCAATATAGGATGTCAAAAAAAGGCTTATAATTAGGAGTGCCAGGGCCTGTTTATCACACAATCTACATGACTGAAATTCCTTAACTCAATTTTTTAACACAGTCAAAGGATTACTTACCCTTTCAGTCTTATGATTTCTTTCCTAAGCTGAAAAGAATATCATCATCAAGCATTATAATCATCATCCTGCATCATTAACTAGAACAAAATAGAGAAGATGTCCACAAGCTGAATGGTTAACTGAGATTGTTCCTAATACTTTCAACCACAGGATATCCTTTTAAAGCTTAATACATCTGTCTAGCTTTAGCAAAAATCAAATATACACGATGTTTATGAGTTAACCAGCTTAACTCTTCAAAATTACACGAAACCTTGTTGCTCTACCTGCATAATTTCAGTGTATTCATCAACTAGGACCCAGGCATACGAGAGATCTGAGATGATGGAGAGTGTGACCAGATTGTCTTCAGAGACCCCTGCCACTCGCACCAACGCCTGCAGCCCTACCACCACCTCCTTGATGCCCTGAACCACACCAGCACTGCCCTCCAGACCATGGAATTCTGAGAAGAAACAATGAAATGATAATACAGCAACAATCTATTTAATTTATTCTTGTAATCCATATAAAGTTTATGTCAGCAAAATAAAGAAACATGCATCAAGTGGTAGGGAAAAAAAAAAAACACCAACAGGGTGATGTACTGCAACTCCTTATAGATACTCAATACAAGTACACTTGCTTAATTGTTTTTCTAGAAGTTGCTACATGTATATGTTACTGATGAATTAATACCAGCAACTAATTTCACAAGTTGCATCATTAATTTGTATTAATATCAGAAGTGAAAGATTATGCACTGACAGTTCCAGGTCCATGTGTCTTACTTGAAACTGTTGCACTATAGTAAAGTAGTGTCTTGCCTCCATGCACCCCAGGCTAGAAATTACATGAGTGAATACTGAGGTGTTATTCACATAATATACTGTACAACTAAGGAAAAGGTGCTATGAAACTATCTAAGACGGCCTTGTTTGGAGTGTCTGTATAGTATGGACTACTAATCTTACCCTTGACCTCTTTGAGAGCCTGTATGAGTTGAATAATCTTGCGACCTGAGGAGTCTGCATCTTCCAAGCTGAGACTCAGGATTTCTTCCCCAATGTCCTTGAACCACTTGTTCAGCCGGTCATTCTTGGCCACCCGGGCCAGTGGTCGACTGCCAGCAAACACTTCAGACAGCTCCAGGGCCTGCTGGTTGGCCTCCTTGCGGTACTTGTCCCATTTTGCCTCCTTTGGGTTTTGAAAATGTGGAAAAACTGTTACTGATGTTGTTGTGGCCACAGGCTCATCATAGCCAAGCAAGGTTTACCTTTTCCATCCAGAGATATACTTGAGGGTTTATTCTTGCTATCTCCAGAACTGGAGAGGTTTGATATAAATCTCACTAACCTCTTCAATATGAAAGGCATTTCTTAAGCTATATAAAATTTTCAGTGATGGCAAGAATAATAATTACATAATACTGTACATAAGTCACCAAACTGAGGGAGTTCAGCAAAATCATGATTTAACTCCATCAACCTGAGAATGTACCGCATATAATCTTGCAACCCACACACACACACATTTCTGTTCAACCTAGGAAGGATCTGTAGTAATGAAGGAGTTTACCGTATTAAGACTCATTTCTGTCATCTCCAATTAAAATTTCCCTTAAGCTGAGTAAAATTGTCTGGAGATAGCAAGAAGTAAGAAAAAAAGCATCACTAGATTCAAGGGGTTAAGCTCTCTATATATGATGGAAAATGAATGGTTGGATAAATTTTTAGATATGGACAGACATGTATCAGGCGTTATGGATACATAACATACAGATGGTGACTGTGACAGATAAACAGTGGGATAACTACCATGTCTAGGAGAGAGATATGTTGGGTGTTACTTCAGAAAGATGAAGGGAGAGGAAGCTAAACATCAGATTCTGCCTTGGCCCTTACCTTGTCTTCTACAAGCTTTCTGAAGGTCTGGTTGAGGTCCAACTCAAGAGTGGAGGTGTTGAGCAGAAGTTTGAAGACTGTCATGGGAGCAAACTGCATATCACTCAACACCTGACATGGAAGAGTTAAGATATTAAAGTAAAAGCCAATCTCATATTACCTGTCCTCCATAACAACAAACAATAAAAGTACAAGCAACAAGCAATCTTATGAACATTTTAAGCTCTGAAAACAATATCATCATCATCATCCGAATCTCCTTTCCCACCCAAGGGCAAGGTGAGGAGTAGCAATGTCCAGACAGCCCAAAATTGCCCAATCCAATGGGCTACGCTTCCATTCACTATATCATTCAAGCCCTCGGAATCCTGGCTCTATAGGATACGCCAAAAACATTCACCACGTTCTGTAGCTTCACCAAATCGTATCTGTCAGAGTCAATCCAGATGCTGCCACGTTAAAAAGGGGTGCCAAAAATACCTGATCATGCACTTCTCCTCACAAAATTCATCCAGCCAGCTCAATCTCCTGTCAGTTCCCTAGCCTCACCGACTTCCAAACCTCTCTTCCTCACACATTCATCCACCATATCTCTCCACCTTCTCCTTGGCCTACCTAGCCTCCTCCCTCCTTCAAATTTGCTCAGATATACCTGACACAATAAAAGTACAGTAATCCCTTAACATCCGCGGGGGTTAGGTAACAGAGACAACCGTGAATGTTAAAAATCCGCAGATATCTGCTGCCCCCCTTAAAAACACCTCTGGACCCCCCATTTCCTTATATAACTAAAGAAAAATCCTATGTGCATGTTTACAACCATTTTATTTAATACAAGAACACTAAACAACTACTTTGTTTAATACAAGAACACTAAAAGTTAAAAATAATGAATAGTGTACTCCTGCATGGTCTCTTCCGACTACTGTGCTCATCCCAGCTCCCTCCAAAAGGAAGAGTGTTACAGTATATTTTATTCACTGGATAATGCAATTACTGTACTAAAACAGCATCAACTGTGCCTGGGATAATGTTACAGTGTCAACAGAGCACACCGAGATGTCTTTTTTTTCTGTAGCCATCTGTGGATATTCAAAACTGTGTATGTTAAAACTGCAGATGTTAAGGGATGACTGTACAGGCAACAAGCAATCTTATGAACATTTTAAGCTCTGAGAACTTTACAAACACCATACTTGATCCCGGACAACTTTGCAGCGCCTGTTCCCTTCGGCTCCTGTCTTGGCAAGTGATGCAGTGTGGAGGACGGCCCAGCGTAGCGTGACGTTACATTCTCGCAAGAGGTTGAGGATGCGGCTACTGTGGTCCAGCACGCGGCCCTCTCCGATGGTCCCCTCTGCTAACAGTTGGTCTGTCTGCTTAACCAGTTTGGTCATCCGGGTGCTTGCTTTGGTTGCTTGGTCCCGGATGTTGGTGACCTGAATACAGAATGTGGATATGAAGAGTTGGGTCTGCACAACTGCCTGGTCTCGGAGGCTGGTGACTTAAGTAATGGTGGGAATACAGAACGGAAATAAGTCGGAAACAGATTAAAAATAAAGAGTAAAAATATCTGGAATGAGTAGAAATCTATCTATCCATCTATTGCCAGACGCCTCAATCCCGTTCGGGGTGGCCACAAACAAATTGCCTCCATGTCACCCTGTCCCCTGCCATTTCACTGCCCTGCTCCCAACTCACACCCCCCTGTCTCACATACCTCTCCACCCCATCCCTCCATCTCATCTTCAGCCTCCCCCTCCCTCTCCCCCCTTCCACCTCACTCACATACACTCTCCTCATCAGTCTTTCACCCTCCATCCTCTCCACATGGCCAAACCACCTCAGTGTATTTCTCCTAACGCATCCTATTACATCCACATCCACACCACAATGCTCCTTTATATCCTCATTTGTCAGCCTGTCTCTCCATGTGACTCCACAGGCTCCTCGTAAATAACTCACTTCCACTGCTCTCACTCTTGACTTGTGTCCTTCCAACAACGTCCAAGCTTCACTTCCATACGTTAGAGTTGGTATCACAATACTGTCATGTAGTAACTTTTTCACTACCATGCTCACTTCCCCGTTTCTTATCACTGCTTTCAAGGAACCAGCAACCTTTCTTCCTTGTTGTACCCTTTCAAGCACTTCACCCTCCAAACCTCCATCCTTACTCATCACACTACCCAAGTACTTAAACATACTCACATTTTCCAATTCCTCACCATCCAACCTCACTGTACATTCACTGACTTCACCACTCTCAGAGACCATCATTTTACTCTTCCCTACATTCACCTTTAGATTCCGTTTCTTACACTCCCAAACTCATCCACCAAGCCTTGCAGCTCCCCTTTGTCTTCACTCAACAACACAGTATCATCTGCAAACAACAGTACAGGGAGTAGAAATAAAGAGTGGAAATTAAGCTGGAAAGGTAGAAACAAAGTCTGGAAATACAAAACAATACAGTTGGACAAAAAGGACAAAAAGAGAGAAAATAAAGTTGAATCCAACATATAAAAATGGTGCTAAGTCTCTTGGAAGGAAAAGTCTTTATTAAATTCTGGTTATGCTAACATTTAACCCCTTCGTGCATGATGACTCAAAACAAGTCAAAACGGTGTTAGTCTGAAGAGGAACAGATGACACACTATGAAGCACTGGTCAGTGATAGTCTGAAGGGATGCGGATTAGGCAATTCTGGACAAAAATATTCTCCAAAAATTATGTTTTAGCATTAATGCGTCAATATTTGATGCGTCATAGGTCTGGGTGTCTATTTCCAGGACAATGCACTCAAATAGTCAGCATTCTCTCAGTTTTCTGTTCAGGGGGTGGGGGCATGCGCAATTTTTGGTGATTTACTCGAAAAATACTGGTTGTATCAGAATTCCGACAACACCACGTGAAAGCTCGTGAAATTCTGCATCTAAATATATGTTTAGCTCTTGCATTATGTAGACAAAATTTTGTGCTAGAGTGTTGGGCAGTTATTTTCACTATTGAACAACAGCATTCTCACCTCATTTCGGTACTTTCACAGTACTTTTACTCATCAATTCTGTGTGTTTTTATTAGCTTATCATATAATATAAACATCAGGGAAGATGATGGTATACAATTTATACCATTACAACCAATTTCTGGGGCAAATAAAGTACATGGAAATGCTTTCCTTTGTGCACATGTACAGCCTGCCCTCATGGCATTTTCTCTGATCATGTCACACACATTTACAGAAAACTTATGGTGGTGCATGAGGGGGTTAACTATAACAAAGTAAAGTTCAGATGAACTTGTCATACACTTATTTAGTGCCACATTCCAGTCATTTACAAGGAATAAAACTCAGTGCTAACTCTGTATACTGGTTCTCACCTCAAGTGTGTTATTTAGTGCCTGTTTTGCAGCTTTGTATGGTTCCCAGGCTTCTATGAGGTTGATGGTGATGCCCATGTAGTAGCTGACCACCCAGTTGTCTGGGAAGAACTTGTCGACGATCTCCCTCATACGTGCTGTCTGTGATGTAAGTGTGGCAGGTGTGAAGTACAGACACACCACCAGCATGGCTGCCTGGTTGGCCAATGCTGCAGAACGATGTTCAGGTGATGGATATGCTGCCACCTGTGGGTCACAGCAGAAGAGGTACATATTAACTTGTGTATATGCTATTTCAGTTGGCAATTTATTAGCTCATTTTTGCACATAATTATGCTTCAAGTCCATACAAAACATCAACTGTTCCATGGCAACCCTCAATAAGCGGATTCCTTAAAAGGAAGCATGATGTCAACTGGTTTGATACAACCTGATTTTCAAAACTGCAAACAGTAGTTTTTCTACACTACTTTTATTAATTTGTTGTACTGGTTATGAAGCTAAGTGTGTGAAGTAATGGAACGGCATGGAAGTGACTAAAGCAGCTTCTATATATATACTACGGAAGACTGGTTCTCAGTTTCTGTGAGAAAATACTTACTTGATGGTAGATGTCATCAGATCTCAAATGGCCCAGCACCATGTTAATGTAGTTACTGGGAATCTCAACTCTCCTGGAATTATTGACATAATTTCTATTTTTTTTTTGAAAAACTAAAGATTATTATTACTATCATTATTATTATTATTATTATTATTATCCATCCATCCATCCATCATCCCATCCTATGTTGCCCCATGAGAAGCATAGGAGCCCGGGGCTAGGCAGTTAGTCCTGACATTTAAGATGAGAGTGACCAGCCTCACTCATCCCTGAGTGGCATTATATCATTATTATTATTATTATAAGAACCACTGATTTGAGCACCATATTAATGACAATGATTCACTGACATCTTTTATAATTTCAGTATCAATCTGAAGTTACATGAATGAAGGTATATGAACATGTGTGGTTTAAGCTTGAGACATGACAGACTGATTGTGGAGGACAGGGTGACATGGAAACAATTTGTTTGTGGCCAACACCTCCAGGATTAAGGCACCTGGCTATAGTTAGATAGACAGACATCTGTACTTGTAGTTACCTGAAGTACTCTTCAGGGTAGCCTGGTGGACGTTTGCTGCCGAGTGCTGCCAAATAGCCAGTGGAGCGCAGCAATTTGCACACGTCATCAATATTGGTGTGTGTGGAGGCTCGCTGTCCGGCGTGGCGGTGGTGTGCCACAATTACCCTCTCTCGCACCACTCCAGGGAACACCGAGTCTACCACTAGCAGCATCACACCATACAGGTACAACCCCTCACACTGTTACAAGTGTCATCATCATTATCATCAGCAACTCAATCCAACCACAGCATCTTCATCATCCTAATGCAAGCACAGAGTCACAACCATTCTAATCTCATCACTGCTCCATAAAAATATCCATCGTAGCATTATCTACATCACAAGTAATTAACACACCATTTTCATAATCATTCACATTGCTGGATGCATCATCATCATAACTCGATCACAGCAGTATAATAACATCCACCTAAACATGACCAGTGCAGTTCTAAAGCAAAATCCACCAGCCCTCAACCGGCAAAAGTATCAACACTTTCACTGGATCTTACCATGAGCTGCTTTCCATCTGCATTGGTAAACATGTTCTCAAGGGTTCTCTGGATAAAGACGCCATCACTGAGGTCCTGCAGGAAGCTAATGAGGTCAGTGACATAGCGGTGGATGCTCTCAAAGGCAGAGTATAGACGTGCCACAATACTGCTGTGGCTTTCCCGGATTTCATCATCTATGTCAACAAGGGCCTAGGAAGGAAAAGGGACAAGAGGTTCAGTTGTGAATATTAATATATATATATATTTTTTTAGTCAAATAATTCTGAATATCTTACATCATCATCATCATCATCATCATCCGGACCTCCCTTCCCACCCTAGGGCAGGTTGAGGAATAGCAAAGTCCAGACAGCCCTAGTTTGCCCAATCCAATAGGCCACACTTCCATTCACTCACCATTCAAGTCCCCAGAATTCTGGAAATATCTGATACATCAAAAATTTTATATCTGAGTGAATTTGAAGGAGGGAGGAGGCAAGGTAGGCCAAGGAGAAGGTGGAGGGTATGATGGATGTGTAAGAGGAAGAGAGGTATGGAAGTCGATGAGGCTAGGGGAATGACGAGATCAAGCTGGCTGGATGAATGTTGGGAGAAGAAGTGCATGATCAGGGGTCTGGCACCCCTTTTTAATATGACCGCATTCAGATTGACTCTATTGGATACATTATGTGACTATCTTACATGCCGTTCTAAAAAGATTGATGACTTTGGAATACTGAATCACTGTACTGAGTTTTGAAAGTCATTTGTTCACAGTCTCAGGGTTTATAGTTTTGAAGTGAACCCAACCCTGTTCAACCAATGAATGTAATCTTAGCTACTTTATCCTTGCAAGCTCCTGATAATTATTTCCAGTTTAGGAGAGACTTTCTGAACTGAGGGGAATGTATTAAGAATGTGTACCAGTAGTGACCAAGCATAGGGGTTTGCACTGTGATGTGTTCTCCACCACACCTTACTAACTTGGGAGGTGTATGGACTTTATTAAAACCAAAAGCCAGCTTAAGAAAGGATAACTAAGAATGTCAAGGAAGAATACAGTAGAGGAGTACTTAGTCAGAGCAGCTTGGGGTGGCAAGAGTGAGTACTGGATCTCATCATTTATAATGGCTCAAACCTGTTTACATGGATCAGCAATCAATTATGAAAGAGGTTAAAATTTTTTCTTTTTTAATCACCATCCTTGGAACAACTCAGGGATTAGGAATTAGGTAACAGTTGGACAAAAATTACAAAGATAAGTTGCTGTCAATATTAAAACTTTTCAAAAACAACTGACACCCTTACTTAACATTTAGGAAAAGGCTGTTAACTCTAAAGGTTGCATGAATGTGTTTCAAAAGCCATTTCCCACTACCTTGTTATATATTTCAATGGTGTGAATTATCATTTATGTCTGCAACAATATATACCATGCTAGTTTTTCAGTACCTCTCCAATACCTGTACTTACTGGTGAGTTCTCGATCTTCCTGTTGAACCCCTCAGATGCCTTGAAGTATGTAAAATCCAGTACTACCTCACCATACTTCTGTTGCTCTGCTTTGGTTTCCAGTCTGGACATCAGAAACACCATCTTCATTATTATCATCATCATCATTGTCAATCATGATTATGATCATCATTATCATCACTGTCATGATCATTAACATCACCATCCCTATTATCATCATCATAATCATTACCTTATTTCCAACTAAAATCCAGGAAACAAGTGTACATACACATTAGAGTAAAAATTAAAAACAAAATTACCTGAATACTTGAGGGACAAAATCTGAGAGCCGCATGAGCTCTGCGATAATGGCATTCCCCCGTGCCACCAGACGGAGCAGGGACTGACCACATACATTGTTCTCTGCCAGCAGGTCCATTTAGATGCACAATATCATTCTCACTTTTCTGAAACAACAATTAACCCAGTGACCCCAAAGATGTTTTTCTCATTTATTCTTGCCATCTCCTGACAATTTTATGCAGGTCAGGAGAGACTTTTGCAACCAAAGAGGTCAGGTATAGCCTTACAAATCCCTTCGATGTGAGAATCCTTTCCTAAGCTGAAGTAAATCATCTAGTACTGGCAAAGAATAAATTAAAAAGGACATCACCCAGATTCCAAGGGTTTAGGTCATGACTTCATTCCAAGTGTACAAAACATGCATTCCTGTATTACCCTTGCTAGATGTAAGAGTCCAAGGCAAAGCTACTATAGCCCTAAACACTGAGCTTGTCAATTTGATGATTTTTCTTTATATATATATACTGTATATATATATATATATATATATATATATATATATATATATATATATATATATATATATATATATATATATGCTCATCACAACTATTATAAACATTAATTTGGTCTTTGTAAACAATCTTTTGATTTTTTCAGCTCTCACTCCCCTACGCTATTCCACGATGAAAATTTTGGGTCCTTCTGATGACCAAGGACCGGACAAAAGACATGGTAATCGGAACATGGAATGTAAGGGGAGCAAATGATGAGGTGAAAGAGAGAGAGATTGTCCAGGTGCTTGAGGGTGTGAAAGTTGATGTATGCGGAATAACTGAAACGAAATGGAGAGATGAGAGTGTGAGAGAATGGGAGTATGGATGGGGTATATGTGCAGGAGTAGGTGAGAATGAGAGGGCAAAAGAAGGAGTATGTATAGTTGTGGGTAAAAGATGGAAGAAGAGCATAAGAGAGTATGGATCAGTTGGGTCAAGGATTGTGTGGGTAAGATTGAAAGTTGGAATACAAATGTGGGCGATTGTGTGTGTGTATGTGCCAACGCAAGATCATGCAAGCAGAATGAGAGAAGAGTTCTGGACAGATGTGGATGTGTGCATGGAAAAGTTTGGAAGGAATGAGAGAGTGTTGTTGATCGGTAATATGAATGGTAAAGTAGGGAATGTGAAGGTGGATGGAATAGTTGGTGAGTGGGGTGTGCATGCTGAGATAGATGAGAATGGCTGTGCATTAGTGGACATTTGTGCTGGGAGGGGGTTGGTGATAGCCAAAACCCCCTTCAGGCACAAAATGATCCACAGGTATACATGGCGAGTGATGAGAAGGGTGGGTGGTGAACTGAATGAAAGGAAGGCAATGATTGATTATGTGTGTGTGGATGAAAGGATGCGAAAATGTGTAATGGATGCAAGGGCTTATAGAGGTTGGAGGAGTGGACTTTCTGACCACTACTTGGTGGTGGCCAGAATCAAGGTCCAATTAGGATGGAGAAATGGAAGAAGGGAAGGACCGGAAGAAGGAGTACAGGTATTTGTAAGGAGAGTGGAAAGGTTACAAGAGGATGAGAAAAAAGCAGAGTTTAAGAGAGAAGTGGAGGAACGATTGGGCAAATATGAATTGGAGCAGATGGGGGACGTGGAAGGTGTGTGCAGAATATTTACAGAAGAAATATGTGCAGCATGTGATGTGGTGTGTGGGACGAAGAGAAGACGGAGGGGTGTGCAAGGAACAGCGTGGTGGAATGAAGGGGTGAGTCAGGCTGTGGCACAAAAGAAGAAAGCAAACAATGAATGGATGAGAAATAGGGGCGTGGAAGAAGTTGAGAGGCGGAAGAGAGAGTTATATGTAGAAAGAGAGAGGTGAAAAGATTAGTAAGAGAGAGTAAGAAGAGAGTGGATGAGGAATTTGGAAGGAACTTGAGTGTAAAGTGGAGGGACTGTGAGAAAATGTTCTGGAAAGAGGTGAAAAGAGTAAGACAGGGTGGAAGTGAAGTTAGCAGGGGAGTGAAAGATAAAAATGGTAGATTACTAGTGGAGAAGGGAGAAAAAGTGAGCAGATGGAGAGAACACTTTAAGGAATTGTTGAGCATAGAGGATGGAAGTAATGCGAGTATAAGTAGCTGGGGAATGGCTGGGAAAAGAAGGGAGGTGAGAAGACAGGAAGAAATCAGTAGGATAGAGGTTGTGGATGGAATGAAGAAGGTTAAATTGGGGAAAGCCCCAGGAATTGATGGAGTGTGTGGTGAAATGCTGAAGTATGGGGGAGAGACAGTAGTAGAATGGATGTGGAAAATGTGCAGATTGGCCTGGGAGGAAGGTAGAGTCCTGGAGGATTGGAAGTCAGATATAATTATTCCCTTGTACAAAGGAAAAGGGGAAAAAGAAGTGTGTGGTAATCATAGGGGCATTTGTCTTCTTAGTATAACAGGAAAAATGTATGGTAGGATACTTATTGACAGAGTTAGAGAAAGAACAGAGGAATTAGTTGCAGAAGAACAGGGAGGCTTTAGGAACGGAAGAGGTTGTGTAGATCAGATATTCATTCTTAGATCTTTAGTGGAAAAGTTTCTAGAGAAGGGAAAGAAGTTGTATGTGACTTTCATGGATTTGGAGAAAGCATATGACAGGGTGGTTAGACAAGGATTGTGGAAAGTATTAAGAATATATGGAGTAGATAGGAAGTTGTTGAATGCTGTGAAGAGTATGTATGATGGTGCTAAGGCTGCAGTGTGTGTGGATGGTGAACTAAGTGAATTTTTCTCTTTGAAAGTTGGGTTGAAACAGGGATGTGTCGTCTCCATGGTTGTTCAATCTGTACATGGATGGGGTAATAAAAGAGGTACAAGGTAGAGTAGTGGATGTTGGAGTGGCCCTGGTGAGAGTGGGTAGTGTTTGGAAACTCCCTGTACTGTTCTTTGCAGATGATACTGTGTTGTTGAGTAAAGACAAAGGAGAGCTGCAAAGCTTGGTGGATGAGTTTGGGAGAGTGTGTAATAAACGGAATTTAAAGGTGAATGTAGGGAAGAGTAAAATGATGGTCTTTGAGAGAGGTGAAGTCAGTGAATGTACAGCGAGGTTGGATGGTGAGGAATTGGAAAATGTGAGTACGTTTAAGTACTTGGGTAGTGTGATGAGTAAGGATGGAGGTTTGGAGGGTGAAGTGCTTGTAAGGGTACAGCAGGGAAGAAAGGTTGCTGGTTCCTTGAAAGCAGTGATAAGAAGCAGGGAAGTGAGCATGGTAGTGAAAAAGTTACTACATGACAGTATTGTGATACCAACTCTAACATATGGAAGTGAAGCTTGGACGTTGCCGGAAGGACACAAGTCAAGAGTGAGAGCAGTGGAAATGAGTTATTTAAGAGGAGCCTGTGGAGTTACATGGAGAGACAGGTTGACAAATGAGGATATAAAGGAGCGTTGTGGTGTGGATGTGGATGTGATAGGAAGCATTAGGAGGAATACACTGAGGTGGTTTGGCCATGTGGAGAGGATGGAGGGTGAAATACTGACGAGGAGAGTGTATGTGAGTGAGGTGGAGGGGGGAAGAGGGAGGGGGGAGGCCAAGGATGAGATGGAGGGATGGGGTGGAGAGGTATTTGAGAGATGGGGGTGTGAGCTGGGAGCAGGGCAGTGAAATGGCAGGGGGACAGGGCAACGTGGAGGTGATTTGTTTGTGGCCACTCCGAACGGGATTGAGGCGTCTGGTAATAGATAGATAGACATATATCTATATCTATATCTATATCCATCCATCAACCGATCCTTCATTACCCCACGAGGAGCATAGGAGCCCGGGGCTAGGCAGTTGGTCTCGACATTTAAGATGAGAGTGACCAGCCTCACTCATCCCTGGGTGGCATTACATGAGCAATCAACCCCAGCTATCCCTTGGATATAAACCTTCACTGGCTCAATCCGATTGGAGCAGAATAATTACCCACTAAACCACCAGGTGCCAAAATTTGGCTATATGGTTTCCACCCAGCATAGTAAATGGTTTCCTGTACTGTATCTATCTATCTATCTACCTATCTATCTATATCTATCTATCTATCTATCTATCTATTATCCAATCCTACATTGCCCCATGAGGAGCGTAGGAGCCCGGGGCTAGGCAGTTGGTCGCGACATTTAAGATGAGAGTGACCAGCCTCACTCATCCCTGAGTGGCATTACATGAGCAATCAACCCCAACCACCCCTTGGATATAAACCTTCACCTGCTCAATCCAATTGGAGGGCAATAATTACCCACTAAACCACCAGGCGCCAAAATTTGGTTATATGGTTACCACCCAGCATAGTAAATGGTTTCCTGGTGTACAGGAAACCATTTGGCTTGTCACTCAGTACAGAGTCACCCACAGGCAGAAGGAAGAGGATAGAATGAAGGAAGGAAAGACAGAAGAGGGAGTGTAAAGATACCCGTAGGCAGAAGGACAAGGATAGAATGAAGGAACATAAGACAGAACAGGATGGAAGGAAAGAAGGATGGAGTAGAGGAGAGGGCAGACACCTGACAGCAGCACTACATCGAGTGAGTGGATGGTGAGCGCCTCCACCTACCATTAATATATATGTATATATGTATATATATATATTCTTCCTATCTCCAGATGATATTATTCATCTTAAGATTGAAATTTCAAAGTGAAGGGGTTAGATACTCCCTGTAATACTCTTTCAGTAACCTAATACAGTATCTCTACCTAAGTTGCAAAAGCTCTTGACAGCAACAGCAAGATTTAATAAGATAAAGTACAGTACTGTACTGAATATGTCACATGACTGAAGGGGTTATGTCTAAGTGACTAACCAACCTCCTCACTGGTAGTACATGATAAATCAATTCTAGCAGGTTCTTGGGGAATCAAATCAATGGGTGCAACACAACCGACATTATTCTATTAATACAAGCAGTCTAAACCTCGGATGAATCTCACTATTTCCAACAACAAAATTCATACTGTAAAAACAAGACATGGGTAGACAAATAAAGCTCTAAATCACACAAATTAGCTGGTAATCCTTAAGAAAACATAAGACCACCTTATTTTGCAATTTTCTTCTGTCTTTTTCTTTAGCCCTTCATGAGATTCTGAGTATTTTCTTATGCATTTCAAGTACTGATGTTTTTCAGTTCTTTTATAATGGTGAAAAGTGTTTAAAAGCAGTGTTTGTTTACAATCCTTAATGTTATGAACATCGGAGATAGGGTTGCGAGAGACAGACAAGGTCACAGAATGTGACCTCAGGAACAAGGGATTGAATATGGAGGTTGCCAGAAACTGAGCATCATGGACAGCTGCCATCAGGTGACCAAGACCGATGCATGTATAGCCTACATGTTGGAGTCTTTATAAGCGATAAACAATATGAATGGTGCTGAAGAAACACAGATGCTATCTCAAGGTGCGCAATGACAGATGGATGCCATCTTAAGGTGCACAAAGACAGACAGTCACCATCATAAGGTGAGCAGAGACAGACGAACACCATCTTAAGGTGTGTGATGAAAGATGGATGCCATTGTATAATGCCACTGTCAAACGAAATTACCCATACCAGTGCCTATTTATCCAAACCTAAATGTTTGTAACAACCCAACCTTATTTATCCTAACCTAACCTAACCTATGCTAACCTAACCAAACTTATTCTAACCAAATTTATTTCTTACGTAATCATATTTTCCTTGTTTACCGATCAATCCTTTTATACTTGAAAATGTATTTCTGTACACCTTTACAAACTCAATGAATCAATAAAGAAGTAGGTTAAGAAAAATAATAATTTTCAAGAGGTTGTCCTATTACCCTTAAGAGTTATCAATTACTATGGGTTTTAGAGGCAGTGGAACACTGGTTTACGGCAATAACTTGTTATCAAAACGTTAGATTACGATGATATTTTACTAGGGTATGTTTCACCATATGTGCTCCTTACGTGTCAACAAGTGGGTTGGTGGAGGGTTAGTGCCCCTCCCCGTAAAACAACTAACTCAAAGTTAAATGGGCACCCCTTACGCGATTATGGCGTCTGGCAATAGATAGATAGATAGATGTTTCAGACCCCGACCTACCTGGCATCAGTATGGATTATTACCAACTGTGGAGACTTAAGGCACTTATAAGAGCAAAATAAGCATGCGAGGCAACAGAATGAGCCATCGCTCGTGCGAGGCTAGTGTGACATATAGTTATGACATTATTTAGGCACTGCCCACCCAGATACTCCAAATATTACGATACTAGTAAGGCAAGACTCTGTCCGAAAACGTCAATTCATGGCCTTGGTTATAAGTCACAATGACTTGAGCAGAAAATGAATCAAGGTATGGAAATGATGCATTGCTTTGGAGTGAAAATGAAATGCCATAGCAACGCCAAAAATACAAGGATACGAACACTCATTCGTAAAATACAACCATTATGAATTTTTGAGTATCCAGTCCCTGGGCGAGGTAACCATGTAAACACTGACTCTTCTTGACAATTTATATTCAGGTAACCTTATTAAACGGGTATCTCCTTACTCTCCACTGAACTATATATTCCACTGTGATGAAAACAGGCAACATGTCATGTGTGCAACATAAGGGTATCATGTTACTTTTATATGACACGTTTCGTCACTTACACATTTGTAATGTTGGAAGTGTACTTCAATCAGGGGATATAGGGAGTTGTACACCTCAAGTGGATGGTATTTCCATATATCATGATATCATCATCATCATCATCATCCGGACCTCCTTTCCCACCCAAGGGCAGGGTGACAATAATTCACATCCCTGCATTGAAAATGATTAACTTCCTTATAGGCCTATACCGTACGAAAATACCAGGCTTATTTTCCATATGTAGGCAACATTTTCCGTCTACCAAGGAAGACAACCACCCATTCCAATATTTCACCCATACGATGATTAGGGGGCGGTGCCTATATGGACAACGTCAAAGCGAAGTCACGATATGAGTGTGGGGGCGGGGCATTTCCATGTTAGCCTTGCTCCAGCAATGGGTAAAACAGTCGCCTCGGATGCTTATTTTCCTCTTATACGTGCCTTAAGTCTCCATGTTTGGTAATAAACCATACTGACGCCAGTTAGGTCGGGGTCTGAAACATACCCTGGTAAAATATTATCATAATCCAATGCTTTGATAAAAAGTTATTGCTGAAAAACACTGTTCCACTGCCTCTGGAATCCACAGTAAACTGCTGCACCAAGTCAATTTTCAGAAAACTACATTTCTCCATTTTGAAACCAAAAATATTTTTTCTCATCAATTTTAGTGTGACTGAATGAAAATGACCTTGATTTTTGTCGGAAATCACTCGTTATGGAGTTGGGCCTACCCAAGTCTGTCTCTGAAAAAAGTGATTTCTGACCAAAACAAGGGTCAAATTCATTCAAATCACCCTAAAATTGACTAGAAAAAATATTTTTGGTTTCGAAATTGAGGATATGGGTTGAACCGTATACCCTAACTAGGGGGGCTTTGCCCCTCCCCAGACCCCCCATACCATTAACCTAGCCTAACATTAACCAAACCCAACCTTCCTTCAAATGTCGGAGGAGGAGGGTGAGGTGACAAAATGGCAATTTTCAAGAAAAGTTCACAAATAATCTGATACACTAAACCCACACGCCCTCCGCTTCTTTGAATTTGCGTAACTCTCAAAATTCTTACAGTACAACAGACGAAGGTTCTGTCTATAATGTATGTCACTTCCACACTTCAGGGAGGAAGGCAGTATACCATGAGTGCGTAGGAAATTCACGCTTTCCTGATTATTCTTAAAAACATGAGTGATGACCTCGTATTCACTCACAGCACACTCAATACAAGTGGAAGCCATCGTGGAACTGACTAAAATAAGGGATGTTTGAAATTTGAAAATCTCCTTACACTATCAATGATCTGACTGGCCTGCCTTTTGGCTAGCTGACATCCAAGCATGCTCTGTAGTGGCATGATGTCATGCCTGGGAGCTCCTATGACAGGGAGAAAGACTGACGGGAAAGTCATGGTAATACTATATAAGATTTTTATGTTATATATACATTTCTGAAAACAAATGCATTGTGGAATAGATTCAGAATAACATGACCTACAACATAGTTGTGTCAGATTTCCTGGATCGAGAAATGTAGTTCTCTGAAAATTGACCCTGCACCATGAATTAGCACAGAATATATAATGTAACAAGTCCTAATACAAGTACTGTGCATTAATAATTTTGGTGGCCTCAAACTGTTCTGGTTCTGAAAAATGCTTGATATCCACTGTAGCTTTACAGATATATAATAGATGCTGAAACAAAATGGTACCAGCTTCGAGATTAATTTAAACACTTAGCTTAACACAAGGGTAATATCAATGCCACAAATGCTCTCCAGCCCTGCACAGCACACACAAGCATCGTAAAAATATGGCCAAATAAAGGGTATTTATTTCCATTAATGTCGTTACTTTAGCGGGCAATCTTACCAAACCATGTGGATTTGTGCTATCATATAGTGTATGCCTGTATGTGTTTTTTTGTGTGCTAATGAATATTACTGAATCTTGCTCAACATACTGAAAGGTGGAGTTCGTTTCCTAACTTCCCAACTGGATGCTAGGTTAGGTCAGGTTAGGCTGGGTTGGGTTGGGATAGGTTGGGTTAGGTTAGGGTAGATTAAATTATTAGGTACAGTTAAGCTTGGTTAGGTTAGGTTTAGTTAAACACTTAGATTAGGCCCCAGACTGTCATACCGGTAGTCATATTATAGTTATTATTCATTTACACAACAAATGAGATCTCAAAACACTCAAACTAAAAGAAAAAAAAAAAAAACTATCAAATGGAAGAAAAAACACCAAAAAATTGGAAAAGGCAAAAATAAAGGAAATATTTACCAAATAAAGAATACATAAGCCCTCATACCATATCAAGACCTTCCAAATATATACGTATCAATTACTACTTATTCTACCGGAAAAAATACGATGAATGAAGCAGCGACCTCTCTCCCCAATCCAACCCCTCACTCCAGCACCGCCCACCTCTAGTTAAATCCCCGTCACGTGACGTTTGTTTACAAGAGGTTATTTAAATGAAGAATGAAATGATGTTTGTTTTAACACATTCTTGACAAAATGTGATGAGTATTTACTCATGATAATAATAATAGTATTAATCCTGTCACTCATTTCATATTATTTTGTTCTTTTTATGTACCCTAATGACAGATCGAGATGAAACCTATCAAGTTAAACTAAAACATACCGCAATACACCTAACATAAGCCAAAAACCCACTATACTGGATCTTGAATTGGGGTAATAACTTTCTTCCAAACCTATTGACTCTTGTTTCTGTCAATATAGCTGATTACGGTCTTTGTTTTTTATACAAAAGTGGAAGAAATAGATTTACTTGTTACCTGACCTTCAAATTTGCTCGCTTATTTTTCCATATTTTTCTTTCACATCAGGCATATTTTCTTTCCAAATCATAATTTTCATTCAAATACAGGTATGTTATTAATTCTTGCGTAATGAATAAACATTATTTTAGATATGGTATGTGTGTTTTAGCTATATCATTTCGATAATCTGACAGATTTGAGTTACTTGGGGTTGGTGTTAGTTTGGGTGTGCTGTTGTTTTGAGCTCGGTGTTACGTTGAGGTGTAATGGTGGATAGCAAACAGGATGGATCGTAGTATTATATATTTATCGGCTTTTCTGGCATTTTGTGTTATTTCTGTGAAGGCATGTATAAATTTTCGTAAATTTTAGGTCATTCCTGTGTTCTTTTGAAGCTGTCTAGAGGCGAAATAAGTGCGCAGACTGTCCCGTGAGAGCTTAAGTAGTGGATAACGATCTGTATGGTTCATTCCTTGCGTTTTTTTATTTTTTTATTGCAGCTTTGTGCATTCCATATTCAGTGATTAATAATATAAATACGAGAAGGTTGGCCGTAGTTCGTGAATGGCAATATATTTTCCTGAACCCATAGCATTTCAGTATAGTAGGTAAATCATAACCTTGCTTGCACCAGAATGCTCCTGTGTACTGGATGTATTACTGTTATTTAATGGTATTTCAGGGCCAGTATGAGGATCGGCGGTGTATCTGCATCTGCCCTGACCCCTCTGTTGTCAATGGCACCAAGAGTAACCGAATGGTGTACAAAGATGCTGTTGCTCCAAGCAAATGGTGAGGCGTGAAGAGTTTTTGATCTTTTCTTTCTTTTTCATTTTTTTTCTTTTGCTACAAATGCAGCTGTAGGAGTATAGCCTGCTGAAAGTCACAGGAGTGTAGTACATAATAAGTACTGTACCGGTACTGTACTTTGATTAATTTTCAATACTTTACATCAACCATTTATCTCAAGTGACTTTGTTATTGTAGATAGTACAGACATATATCAGCATTTCTCTTATCAGTACAGTAATTGCTTATGTAACACAATTCATGCCCAGAGAAATTACCATGTTAAGTGAAAAACACTGTAAGAGAGAGTTTTGTTTAGTAATTTCATTTTCTTTTCTCCACCCTATATATATATATATATATATATATATATATATATATATATATATATATATGTTAATTCCTTGGGTTCATGATATCCTTAATACTGTATATATACAGTATATATATATATATATATATATATATATATATATATATATATATATATATATAGTGTATATATATATATATACTGTATATATATATATAATGCATTTTAATACTGGCATACATCTTCTGCAGTCATTATTTCCTCCGATCCGATCCAATGATTTTTCGGGGATATGCCTTTGTAACGGCTCCCCTCTTCTTCTTTAATCTGTGGCTGGTTCTTGTTCGCTTTTCAATTTCTTCTCTCGCTTTTTCCATGTCGCATATATGTACTCTTTTACCTCTTGTATCTTTTTCATGTTTTCATATTCAAATAAGTCTTCCTATTATTCTCTCTTTATTTTCCTCGTATGGCTGATGTAATTTATCGATCATCGTTCTTTCTTCTTTGTATCCTTTGCAAAATAGTAGAAACTGTTCCAGGTCTTCATTACACATAGGGCATCTTGTATTACCCTCTTGGTGTCTGTTTTCTGCTCTTAACTGCAAGCTGTTCGTTCTTGCCCTGCATAATATCACTGATTCTGGCCTGTTGTCATATATATCTTCTGTTTTCCCCATCTGCTTCTTCCACTGCCTATATACCTTCAAGCATGATCTTTCTTCTGCTTCTTTTCTCCACCGTTCTAGGTCTTGTTCTTCCACTTTTTTGTTCAGTTTCTCTTTACTTCGATTAATCTGTGTTCATTGATTTTTATTCTTTTCATTAAAATCCTGCTATTTTTTGCCCAGGTATCAGTTCCTCCTTCCAGTGTTTCTCTCATGATCTCCACTAGTTCATTTCATCCTCCTTTTAACCCGCCCCGTCCCGGCAACTTTTCGACCACTGGTACCCCCCAATCCCGGGCAATTTTCGACCTTTTTTTTTTTTTTGCTTAAACTTTCGCTTTTGGTCAGAAACAATGGCCGGTGGCAAAGAAAGTGGTCCCTGGGGTCCCTAATTAGCTTAACCAGGTATGCGATGGTCCCACCTGGCCCCGTGTTCTCCCTATGCGGTGTGAGCATCAAACGTTTTCTATGGTATTATAAGTTTGGGAAACCAATGAAAGTAAGTAGAAATGAATTTATTACAAACATAAAAACATGTGATAAAAGAGTATATTGGATTTTATACAAAAATAGAGCAGAAATAACCATTGTACCATCGTGAGAAACGAGCAAAATCGGCCAACTTGGTTCCCATGAATCGCTAACATTCTAAAATCATGATACATATAATTTTTTTTTACTTACATAATACTTCTACAATAACATTATACCATTTTACAATATATTGAACTGTTTTTACGTATTCACAGGCCTTTTGATAACATTTAGCGTAATGCTAGCGCTAAATTACGTAGTGAGTGAACTCGCTGTGACTGATGTTTCAACTCGTATTGTGCTTTTTCTACTAACATAATACCTTTCTAATATTATTATACACTTTTCAACTTTATATAACTGTTTTGAGATTATTTCAGGCCTTACGTAAATATATAGCGTAATATTAGCGCATAGTAACACACACGGTGAAGTCGCTATGACAACTAATTCAACTTACAACCTATTTTTTTACTTATATAATTATTCTACACTAACATTGCACATGTGAACACTTGATATAATTGATATTACATCATTTCTGAACGTACGATGGAACTTAGCGTCATATTTGCGCGTACTTACACAGGGAGTGTTATCGCGATATCATTTGTTTCATCTTACACAAGTAATCAACTTATAAAATACCTTACTACTAACATTACAACATCATCCACTGTATATAATTCCTATCACATACTTACTGACCAGAATGTGGGTGTACTCGTGACATCAATTATGACAACTTACAGTAATGTTCAACTTATAATGCTTTTATTCATGCTAACATTACACCCGTTTCCACTTTATTTCCTTGCTATCACATATTTACTGACCAGATTTACACAGTGGGTGTAGTTTTGATAACAATTCTTTCCACTTACACTAATTCTCATCTTATACATTACTTTTCTGAAAAAATAACACCCGTTTCAACTTTATATTTGACTTAGCACCTACTGACTGGCCTTACCATTATCATGAGCTGCCATTTCGCCTTCCCACACAGTTTCAGAAGTGTACGAGATTATGATATTCCTTGAAACAAGGCTGAAGGCACAACGCAACATTGCACTCGACACACTCGTATCTTGTGTCTTTTCTCTGCGTTGATGGTCTGACTGTCGAGTGCTTACATACATGGCAGCGACGCTGGGGTTTACGACGGTTTGGTTCGGAAGGGATTGCGCTGGGGTAGTGGCGGGCTGCAAGACGTAGGGGAGTCTGAGCAGCACGGGGGCGCGGGGGCGGTGTGGGGGTCTTTCCTGGGCATGCTTGGCGATTATTTCACGTGCCAGCTCCCTCACAAACCCCTCAAAGGTCTCGGATACTCCGGTGGTCATTGCGTGCAGGTAGTGGGCGTTCAGGACCGTGATGTCGAGCAAGTGGAAAAAGAGTTTCTTGTACCACTTCATCGTTGTCCTGGCACAGTCAACACTTGAAATCATCGATCTGACTGATCAACTTGCCTCATGTTCAGATTATAGGCAAGTACAGACTCTGGTTTCCATACGTTGCGCCTCCTCTCGCTACGGTGATCCACGGAGTCTGTGCGGTGCATCAGGGGCTGTGAACAGTTGATAGGAGGCAAACTTCCCTGTTGTGGTTCCACAGGGTGGCAAGGATATTATTGGCCTGGAAGAAAACCACCTCGTTCTTGTCAAGTTTCCTCCCTATCTTGACCATATGGCGACGGTTTCTCTTGACTGTACCACAGACTCCGGTGTCGTGTTGGTGGAGGAACCTAGCGAGAAGAGGGCTAGTGTACCAGTTGTCCAGGTACAAAACATGACCACGATGAAGGTACTCTTCTATCATTGTCTTCACCACGGCCCCAGAGAGTCCTATACTCCGATCTTCTATTATATCTGTCTGTGCGCCCGTGTACAAGACTATGTCTTGCACATAACCGGTCTTACAGTCACACATAACAAAGATCTTGAACCCGAAACGGTGTCTCTTGCTGGGTATATACTGCCTAAAGGAAATATTGCCTCTCCACAACACAAGACTCTCGTCTATGACGAGGTCTCTGTAGGGATAAAATGAGGAGCGGAACATTTCCCGTAAATGATCAAATACCAGCCTAATTCTCCTCATTTTATCGGTGTTATTTGCATTGGCTGGATCATCTGCATCAAAAAAGTGGAGGCGGCCGAGAATAAACTGAAATCTATTACGACCCATCACCTTTCCAAAGAAAGGTGTTAGGATGATTGGGTCCGTTGTCCAATAGGCAGGAATCTGATTTTTCTTCACCACACCCATCAAGATTACCAGGGCCAAAAATAGGAACATCTCTGATATAGTCACGGAAAGTCATACTGTTCTGCATGCTTGCTAGTGGTTCCTAGGCGTTCACTTTCAAGGCGCTGGGATTGTGAAAATATATTTGTCTCTTCTACTATGCGCCCAACAAACGCCTCATCAAAAAACAAATTGAAAAAATCTAAACGTGACGACCCAGCATTTACACCTGGAGCCGTGCAACCTGACCGCCACTCCTCAGTGAACTGGTGAATGATGGGAGTAAAATTACTCCCATCCTCCCAGTTCCACGTGACACCACCGTCTCCAGCCACGTCACCATCGTCCCCTTCGTCGGGGTGGGGTGGTGTGGGTGGTGGGGGTGGTTGGGGAGGTGGAGAGCGGCGCCTCTCATCACTCGCACTTCTCTTCCCTCTCCCTTTTCCTTTACCCTTTCCCTTCCCTTTCTTTCCTTTCCCCACATCCTGGGGCTGTGGGGAGGAAGTTTGGGCATATTCAGGGGCGAAAGAAGTGCTGGGGAGTGACTCAACCTCCTCTCCCCTAGGCCAACGAGCACCACGTGCTCGTGCTGCCTCCCTCCCACCAATGGCCCCTTCACCCCGCACTACCCCCACACCACTCTCACTTTCACCCCAAGCGCTGCCGCCACAACACTTTCCCCCTTTCTCCCAGCAATCCCACCACACCACTTGCTACTTCCCCAGACAAAGTACTTGAACCATACCTTAGGTGTCGTCTCGCCTCCACCTTCTGATCCACGTGGTGATATTTTTTCCTTTCCCAGCCACTCGGCGATATCACGTCCTAGCCCTCCGTCATCCTCATCGTCCTCATCCTCGTCCTGATCAGAATCGTGATGGAGAGATAGCTGTGCACGTGGTTGGGGAGCAGCCTGGCCTTCCCTTGCCTTACGGTATGTCACATACCGCGATTTTCGGGGCGAAGGGACCTCCTCATCACTGCTACTTATTTCTTCCTCTGGCTGGACGTAATCGCGATCCACCACATCATCATCGAGTGGAGAATCACTGTCTCCAGTGAAGGCTTCCAGGACGGATGCAATTTGCTCATCTGAGAGACCTTTCCGCGCCATGTCTGACCTGGGTCACTGCTGGCAGGTGAGTGACCGAGACAAGGGTGAGCGCGGGTCACGCGGGGTCTAGGACGCTGCCCGCCTGGCGGCAGGTAGGGGAGGCTTGGGTACCCGGGCGAAACGAAAATCTCCCGCGAATTTTGAAATTTGTGGAAATTATGAACCTTGCAATTGCAGGACGTTGAAGTACGTCCTCGGGACTGGCTGTGACAAAACGTGAGGACGTGGAAGTACGTCCTCGGGACGGCGCGGGTTAATGTTGACTGAATGTATGCCAACCTTGCCTTTATCACTCTTGTTTCAAACAGTGAAGATCCCACCTCTCCTCTTATTCCTTCCAATGCCATGTTTCTTCTTCCTCCTAATATTGTTCTGTACACACCATTTTCGATTCTTTGTAATTTCTGTAACTCTTCTTTCTTAAAAGCTAATACACTAGCCCCATGCATCAGTGCTGGCACTGCAACACTTTTCCAAAATGTTTTTCCATTCATTATCTTATTGCAGCACTTCATAATGATACTGTAAGTCAGGTTTGCCAGTTTTTGTGCTTTTTTTTTACTAATTCCTGTTTGTGTTCATTGAAACATTTCCGGTTGTTGTTTATTGTTACTCCAAGATATTTAATTTTATCCACCCCTTTTATTCCTTCTATATCTTGTATTTCTTCTCCCACATTAAATGGTATGAAGTTGCTTTTCTCCTTGTTTATTTCCATTCCCCATTTCTTACTTATTTCAGTTAGCTCCCTTACATTTTTTCTTGCATCAT
Organism: Coenobita brevimanus; assembly: GCF_032717465.1. NCBI lineage: Eukaryota > Metazoa > Arthropoda > Malacostraca > Decapoda > Coenobitidae > Coenobita > Coenobita brevimanus. The sequence goes on along the minus strand of NC_137007.1, from coordinate 29,862,519 downwards.
CCAAGCTCTAGGATATTTGCAGCCCATCATCTGCGAAGAACAGTGTGTTAATCTTTATTCTCTCATCTTTGTATCCATAGTTAATACCCTCCAGATTGTTTAATATCATGTATGTTATCAGCTTGAATAATGTGGTAGATCCAGTACATCCCTGTCTTATGCCATGTTGTATCTTGATTTCCACCTGTTTTCTTCTGTTATTATTGTTCTGTCCCTCTTGTATACGGTACCTCCTTTATGACTTCAGTCATTTTGCTGTCTGTCTTATAGTGTTTCAGTGCTTCAGTCATTTTATCCCTGCTTACATAGTCATATGCCTTCTTAAAATGTTTGCTGCTACAAACATTTGTTTTTTCTGCGGATGTTTGTTCAATGCAATACTGTAATATATATACCAGTATATATTATCCTCTATCCTTTTTCCTTTTGTGAAACCCGTTTGTTCTTCCTTTTCTTCTTGGTTTCCACTTAAATGGTTATCAATTTTTTCCGTTACTATCTTCATAAAAATTTTGTATGCCAGATTGGTTAACATTATGAGCCTCAGTTTGTTCGCCTCTGGGTTTTTTACTTTGGGTATTATTATCGTTCTTGATTCTGTCCAACTATCTGGGATTTCTCATTTCTCCAAAATGCTGAAGCTGTCCACTAAGTACTCCAAGCATTTGTCACTTCCCAGCATTGCCTTGAATAGTTCTGGCTTTAGTCCATCTGGACCAGCTGCCTTCCCTGCTTTTACTGATTTAATACTATTTCTTATTTCCTTACCCATTCTATTTCCTTTTATAACTAGAGTATTACTGTGCTATATTTAACCTATTGTTTGAGAATTTTCTCTGTCATAATGCTATTAAAGACCATATTTGTATGATACAGTGATTCTCTATAAAACTTGAATGTTAAATGATACTGTTACTTACTTGAACTGTTTGGTTGCAGTGACTGTGACAATGTAGTCCTACCAAAAGTTGGTAATGACATCCGGGGTCGAGAGCGAGAGTTCTGCCCTCGTTGTGAGTGCAAGTACGAGAGCCGCAACAGCACCACCATCAAGGTACCGTACCACATCTCACACACCAGACATTTTTTAAAGTCTATATGTTCGTTGGATATAATCATTGGCTTTTGTTTTAAGAAAGTTTGTGTTGAGCCAGGATTCAGTAAAGTACCATGTACTCAGAGCTGTTTTGATATAAATGATTTTTTTTTTTTTTTTTATAAATACAGTAAAAAAGAAGATAGAGAATATGATGGATGTGTATTGTACAGATGCATCCACTCTGCTTGTCCTGTACTCTTCTTGTTATGATCCTGTATCAAGTCAGGTGCTTGTGAACCACTGCCTTCTGGTACAAGGCAAATGTTGAAAAGTTAAACACAGCGAAGAAGGCCCTTTTGTTGATAATCGCAATAAAAGTGATTGTGTTCAATGTTGACATATGAGCTCAACTCTTCTTTGAATACACAGTAACATGATCCAATCAGATGATTATGATCCAAATTTGACAAAATATAAAAGACAAGTTGGCAGCTTTCATCAGTACTGGTATCTGACACACACAGTGATGCAGCTGCATGAGTAACCTCCCCCATAACAAGGAGTATTAAGTTCTACTTTTGATTTTAAGAAGTTAATGGAAAGCCATTAATGCATCAGGTCTTTTCAAGTTGTATATCTACTTTGGGTAATAGATATATGAGACCAAAATATGGTTTCACTTAACATTGGCAAAGGTTTAGTACAAGAAAATGTCTTCATAAGAGTGAAAAAATTGATTTAAAAAAATTCAATTTAAATTTTAAAAATATTTTTTTTTTATTTTTGAAAAAAAAAAAAAAAAAAAAAACTGCCCTACGTATACTATAGTTAAAACCGTACTCTTCTTTTTAAGGATCTGGCATTCCTTAATTGTATTCCATAATCTGTATGGAGTGTAGGAACCATACTGTATACAATTGTAGGTGAAATGGTTAGATGGTAACTGTCTTCTCATAAAAGCTTATTTTAATTTGTTTATCCTCACCCTGCCCTTGGGTGGGAAGGGAGGTCTGGATGATGATGATGATGATGATGATGATTAATTTATTTAGTGTTACAGAGAGTTAAAGTGGTCATCTCTGGATCAGTGCAGGTATTAGTATCAAGCTTTCATTAATTTCATAATTTTGTTTTCTCTAATAGAGTTTATTTAGGTACCGGTATATGTACTGCACAGAGTTAAGTGGGTCCTAACTTGCTTCTCTCTTCTCTTTATGTGTTGCATGATGCAGTCTGTGTGAAGGGTGGCATCTTTTTTGCTTGAAGTAAAAGTGGTGTATTGTATTTTATCACGTGGTTGAGAGGGCCAAAGGAAGACCGAGAATGAGTTAGAGGGAGAGGTGTATGAACGGGGGTGGTATGAGTTGGAAGGAGGGCAACCAGATGGCAGAGAACAGGGTGGCATGGAAGTGATTTGTTCATGGCCACCATCTCTGGGATTAAGACACCAGGCTTTAGATAGATAGATTGATAAGTAGATAGGTAGATAATTACTAGATAGATAAACAGATAGATTATAATAACCTAAACATTGTCAGGTTGTGGTTATTGTCGTGATCTGGATAATCTCACTGCTGGTGGTGTACATGGGCTTTCTGCTGTGCCTGGACCCACTGCTCAACAAGCGCCGCTCCCAGCCATCCTACCAGGAACACACCAATGAGGAGGAGGACCCTACTAGCAGCGTGGTGGGTGGCCCACCTGGGATGGCCCACCCACTCCCTGTCCGCCACAATGTCCTCAACCGAGTTGGCCACCAGCAGGACAAGTGGAAGCGCCAGGTGCAGGAACAGAGGAGGAATATTTACGACCGTCACACTATGCTCAACTAGGCTCCCTACCTTGTACCTTTGCATGTACGATCACTTGTGCTGCACCAAGTATTAATGTTCCTGTGTCGGTTTGTTTTGTAGGTTCATTCGTCTTTGTTTAGGTTCTTTTTTGCATGATTAACCCCATCATTATGAGAAGTGTCCCCTAAATTGAATGAAATACAGGCATACCCCGTTTTAATTATGTAATTGGTTAGATAAAACCCCATCATTGGGTGGGGTATCGTATATTGGGGTACTTTTAACGTGTAATGTGGAGCATTTACCAGTCTTGGGTTTTCCCCCAAACCAAGCCCAAAACCCACCCAAATGAGCCCCAAAACAACTTTAAAGCCAATCTAAATGGCCTAACAGCTGTCAAGGAAGCTACTCTAAGCTTAACACATGTAAATAACTCACTAAAACCAACAAATAAAATCTGAAAATTTTCAAAAATGTCTGGAAAAAAATCAAGCTTAGTAAACTGTACCCCAAAATGACAATGTTCACCCCACCTATGGCTAAAACACATTAATCTTAGTCTAAACACACTTTATGAATCAACCTAAACACACAGTTTTAGTCTAAAATATCATCAAAATCGGTAAAAAAAATAAAAACCCTTTGTTAAACCGGGTTTTGGCCATCGGTAGGTGGGGTATGGTGGTATTTTTACCCCCATCGTTAAGCCCGGGTATGGCAACTTGGGGTATTGTATATCGAGGTATTACTGTAATCAGTCAGTAGCTAGACTAAAATTAGAAAGATGGCATCTTCCTGAAGGAAGTAAGCCATGCTTTTTTTATGTAGATTCATGTGGGAGGCTTATCTTTAATACGTCAAGTTTCTATAGTGAAGGTTACCTGTAAGGGCTGAATCTGAAAATATTAGTTTCACAGAGTAAAAATAATCAAGAAAGAATTGCTTTAACCTTTTCACAGTAGTGACAATATATATGGTGTATATATATATATATATATATATATATATATATATATATATATATACCGTATATATATATATCGTCATCGTCATCAGCCGTTTGGGTATCCACTGCAGGACCAGCCTATCCCGACCGAAGTCGAGACGATACAGCCAATGTATCTCTACCAAGTGGCTTAGGCTGTCTAGTAGAGATTGTATGTAGAGTGAGAAGTGCTTGTGAGTGTAATTGTAGTGTTGGGGTGGCTTTGGATGTGTGTGTAGTCTGTGAACCAAGTGTAATCGGCCCGTGCAAGCCGATTGGGTGCAAGCATACTTGATAGTATGCAACGCTGGTTCAACCACAGCACCCCTTGTGTCCGCCAATGCAGTACATGTCAGGGTGAACACTCCCAAAATTTATTACCCTGGCGGGGCGCGAACCCTGGTTCACCCGTGTATGAAACGCACACTGTACCACTGTACCACAGAGGCTTTTAAATATATATATATATATATATATATATATTGCTGTCTCCAGATGATTTTACTTGGCTCTGGACAGATTGTCCAGGCTGAGGAGGGATTAGGTAAAGATTTCATACCCTTCATTTATGATGTGCCCTTCTAAGTTGAGTATACTGTAATTGCCTGGCAGTAGCAACAGTAAATCCCTGATGCTTTCATTGGGCTAAACGAGTCAGGACATAAAGGATTTATTTATTTTTTAGATAAGAGTGGAAGTGTTTTGGCGATAAAGTTTATGTAAACCTTTTTATATACCTATGTAGAGCTAGCATTATCATACATACACTATGTAAGTGAATAGAAAAACCCCTTATTGTGGCAGTACTTGTGTATTGATATTATATTTCAGTTACATAACATGCCTTTCAGTTCCTATTATACCAGTATGCATGTACACAATAATTAGTACAGTGCCTGATTTTTTTTTTACAAGTCATAACTTCTTAACATTAATCAGTACACTGCTCTTTTTTTTTTTTTTTTTTTTTTTTTTTTTTTTGATCCTAGCACTTAGATGTGTCGTATACAGTGCATAACAAGAATGGTGATACCAGTTTTCATTTTAATTGATCCTTCTCCACCCACATCACCATGAATTTTTACTGGTCTGTCCTCTTTTGCTTTTCTATTTATAAAGTACATACAGCTACAGTCTTATGTATCTCCATTCATACTACAGTAGTATTTCTTCCTGCTTCTGTTAGCAGTTAGCTATTAATTTACTGTATATAGCCATGCAAGGTTAATTATTTATCTGTATTATTGATAAGACCTACCTGCCTTATGTAGCTGTGCATGTTGGTATATATTTGCATTACTGACAAGTCCTTCCTACTTAAGTCATATTATCTTTACCTTGATGTTGTATGGTTGGCTGTCAGGCTAATCTTGTTTTGTGGCTAGAATTGGATGATGGCTGGATATGTGGATCTGTAATTAAGACACCTCTTCTCAGCACAGTATGTTCACATAAATTGTTTTCTGGACAAACCACCAGTTTGTGTTCCATTACTGTGATTACTGTTACGTTTATTCATCAGCATTTGTGAAATAATGTTGGAGCAAATAGAGAAGAGAAAAAAGACAGTGTAGCTATACATTTTAATACAGTGGATAGCAAGAGAGGAGATAGGCCTAGAATTAGGGGAGTGGTGAAATGAGTATGCTGTTGATAAAATATGGTAGAGTGAGGTGGTGCATTTTGGCCATGGTAAGGAAAGAGATGAAAGTACTTTTGCTATGGCCATTTTGCATGAACTGATAAATGAAGCATTTGGTAGTAGATGAATGGGTAGTGGGAATGTAGATAAATGGTTTTGTTTATGGTTTGTATAGTCTGTCATCAAGGATATTATTTAGATTCATGATTTTCTTTTGATATATTTGTTCTTGCAATTATTTGTTCATGTCATTAGCATTTCTTGCAATACTTTACATCTTTTTCCTTAAATTTTTTTTTAGATATTTTACAATATTTTTTCTAGTGTAGTTGCTAATCTCTTATTAAAGTTAGGACCATTTCCTTCTTAGATATCAAAACGTTTTCATATTCTTCATGGTATTTCAGATATTTATATATTCTTTGCATCTGATGCCTTTATTCTCAATTATGTTGTTTAAATTATTGTTCAATTTTTCTTGGCTGTTATATGCAGTACTGTTTTTCAACTGCTTTGCTACATTCACAGAGGATTATGTGTTATTTCAGTATTGCCATTGTAATTGTCTTGGTAGGTGCTTCTTATCTTCATAATCCTTCAGAGACTTTTCTGCCTTGCTGTATTTCAGTTGTAATAAGCTTACTTACTTGATGTGTACAATATATATGGTGATTTGAGATTGTACTGTACTCTATCTGGTTATTGTTTTTATGTAAAGCACTCATAACTGCTTGTTAGATATATACCGTATGGTATTTAAGTTATTGGTGTGAGGTATAGGGACAGAATTAGGGTGCACTGTAAAAGAGGAATGAAAGTGTGTCTTGGGAGAAGGAACTTCTTTTTTTTCTCTCTCTCTCTCTCCAGGCTCATTTAGATATGAACCTGGTGGACTGCTGGCTGTAATTGCCCTTCTGCTGCAATATATCATCCCCTTTTTGGGAGATAGGGAGATAATTAAGAGATGTTCGTGTACAGTATCAGTGCTAGTGCATGAAGATGTCCTCCAGATAGAAGCACTTGAAAGACCTTTTGTCAGTCGCCCATCACAGGATGCAGTGTCAGGTATTAGATATTGTAGTGATATTTATTTAGTTTCTGTTTCAGCACTGTGTATCTTCGTATATTGTCGTGGTAATTATATCAGCCGAAGCCTAGTACTCATGTATATATGGTATGGGGAGTTCTTGAATGTGACTTCTTAATTCCTGTTGGAATATGAAATCAGGAGGTGGCAGCCAGTGATTCAGCCTTCCTGCCCTTTTCCTTCTTGTGTTAGTAGTGTTGATGCTACTTGCATCACATATGTTGGGCACTGGAATTATCACATCCCATGTCAGGAACAAGAGAAGGGATCACAGTTACCCTGTATGTCACACTGAGAAACCAGGGTCAGTATATTTGCTCCTCTTTCTCCAGGGACTGTTGGGTACAAAATTAATAAACAGAATGTGGTCATACATTTCTTCAACAATACTTTATATCTTCTGCTGATAAGATCGAGAGTTACTTATATACCATCACATCAAGCAGATTATATTTGGTGCGATATTCATAGTATTTTGACTTGAGAACCTTCTGTAAATGTGTGGAGATATTTGTGTATGAGCATGCTTGCATGGTTAATTTTGTGTGTGTGTGTGTGTGTGTGTGTGTGTGTGTGTGTGTGTGTGTGTGTGTGTGTGTGTGTGTGTGTGTATTATTGCATACATGTGATATTCAGAATGTGAATATCTTGCCAATGCAGTTTTTAAACATTTATAAGGCTTTCTGTTACTGTTTTATTGTCATATGACTTGCCAATGGACATGTGAAAGATGATAGAGTGGAGTGGAGGCTTTACATATGTTGATTGCTTCCTTAGTAAAGTTGTACAGTACATGTTTATTCCCGTCAGCATTGTGTGCAGATACCTAGTGTATGGTGGGCAGAAACAATTTATGTATATAGAAGAAATAAAGTATATCTTATTGTCCTTTGTATTTATAATGATTTTTTTTCTGATTTATAGCTACAGTATATAGAGATGATTTTAGTCGCCCAAGGAGAGGCCTGGGGGGACTAGGTTGACGATGGAAGACTTGAGAGGTAGGATGAGACTGGAGTGTATTGATGTTGTGATGAGCAGAGGTAGATTGAGATGATTTGGGCATATGGAGAGGATGGAGGAAGATAATTGGTTGCAGGAAGTGAGATGCTTTAACATTAGGGGTAGGGTTGCGAGAGGTAAACTGAAAAAGACGTGGGACGAGGTCATTGAGTGTGATATTCAGGGATTAGGAACTAAATAGGGAAGTTGCCAGAGATTGAGCAGCAAGGAGAGCTGCCATTATGTAACCAAGGCTGACACATGCAAGCATGCTGGACCCTATAAAAAAAAACATGAAATGAAGGGGATACCTATGATAATGAGAGAATGACATTAAATTTCTCTTTCCCTCATATGCATACTTCATCCCTAAGTTCATTTAGCTTGGCCACAATTAACACTTCTTTGCCATATTTTAACGCCACTTCAAACCACGTTACATCATACTCTTCATTTTATTCTCCTCTAAAATTTCCCACTAGCTTCCTCGACTTTATTTGAACTCGTCCTTGTTCTCCCTCTCCTCATACGGGCATCATTTTAATTCATGTAATTCACCCAACTTATTTTCCGACTCCCTTTCCCAGTTCTCTCTCTGGCTTTATTCACTTTATTCATTTAGGGTCGGCTTCCCATTCCTCTAATGCCTAGTGTGCAGCTGGGTTCTCTTTCTAGACCGGAGCTTAGACAATAGGAGAGAGGCAGGACACAAAAACTCAAGGCAACAACCTTACACATGTATTACTAAATTCTACAGTGGAACGGGTAGATGTTACAAATACAGATACACTGGACAATTATAATTCTTAAGCCTAGATATGGCTTACTAGTATTGTGCAGGATACTACTCAGGTCAAGGTCGGGTAGGGTGAATAGCACTTAGGGCAGAGGTTTATATATTACTATTGCGGGAAATCTGGGTTAGATATTTGTGGAGTGGGTGGCACTATTTCACTGTTGGTAACTATTACTTTAACACTGGGGTCTGTGTATGATCTTAGTGTGGTGCGGCGTTACTAGGTGGTAGCGTATTCACTGTTATAGACCCGTATTTCACTGTTTGGCCGTGTTCACGGTTTCACTGTTATTTTTATTTTTTTTTTTATTTTTTTTTTATGCGAGGAAGAAGGAACCAAAGGCCATGAGCCCGCAGTAACAGTTCCCTCCAAGAGAAGAACAAAATACAATAGAGAGCCAAATTCAAGATCCGATCATTTTGAGATGCCTGGACACACTGCGTTTGAAAGACTGGAGATCATAGGCAGCAGGAAATACAGACAGAGGGAGACAGTTCCAGAGTTGACCTGTTGCATAAATGAAAGACTGGGGGTAACGGTTAACTCTTGCATTAGAGAGTTGGACAGAAAAGGGATGAGAGTTTGCTGCCAGACTGGTGCTACGTGCCAGTCGTAGAGGTGAAGGAATGCAAGCAGACAGTTCAGAGGAGCAGTGACCATTAAAGTAGCGATAGAAAAGAGATAAAGATGCAACAGTGCAGTGAAGAGACAGAGGTTGAAGGGAGTCAGTAAGAGGAGGAGAGTTAATGAGATGAAAAGCCTTTGACTCCACCCTATTGAGAAGAGCTGTATGTGGGGAGCCTCCGCACACATGAGAGTTGTACTCCACACAGGGGCGGATAAAACCCCTGTATAGAGTCAACAATTGTGCAGGGGTAAAGAAAGAGCGGAGTCAGCTTAGCACACCCAATCTCTTGGAAGCAGATTTTACAAGAGATGTAATATGATCTTTCCAAGATAAGCCCCGAGTAAATGAAACCCCAAGCATGTTCAAGGATGATGCAGGATTAAGCTGAATATTATTAAACATTAGTGGGTATACCTGTGGAAGATTTTGTCGGGTTGATAGGTGTAAGAACTGAGTCGTAGATGCATTAAAAACAACCATATTATTTTTACCCCAGTCAGAGATACGAGCCAAGTCAGACATTAGGTGTGCCATAGCCTCATCCCTTGTTTGTTGAAGTAACTGTTGAGATGGGCGTTGCAGGAACCGAATGGAAAGGTGAAGGGTGGAGTCATCAGCGTATGAGTGGATAGGGTTAGATGTACAGCTTAGAAGATCATTGATGAATAAAAGGAAGAGAGTTGGTGATAGGACAGAGCCCTGAGGAACACCATTGTTCATAGATCTAGGAGAAGAACGATGGCCGTCTACAACAGTGGCTATAGAATGACCAGAAAGGAAGCTAGCGATGAAGGCAGAGATAGAAGGATAGAAATCGTAGGAGGGCAGTTTGGAAATTAAAGATTTATGCCAGACTTGATCGAAAGCCTTTGAGATGTCAAGTGCAATGGCAAAGCTTTCGCCAAAGTCCCAAAAGGAGGATGACCAGGAGTCTGAAAGGTAGGTGAGAAGATCGCCAGTGGAGCGTCCCTGACGGAACCCGTACTGACGATCGGAAAGAAGGTTGTGATAGGAAAGATGCCTTAAAATTTTTCTATTGAGAATTGACTCGAAAACTTTTGAAATACAGGACGTTAAAGCAATTGGACGATAGTTGGAGGGTTGGGAGTGGTCACCCTTCTTTGGGACTGGCTGAGTGAGAGCAAACTTCCAGCAAGAAGGAAAGGTACAAGTTGACAGACAAAGGCGAAAGAGTTTGCCTAGGCAGGGTGTAAGCACAGAAGCACAGTTCTTGAGAACAACAGGAGGGACCACATCAGGCCCATATACCTTGTTAGTACTGAGGCCAGTGATGGCAGAAAATACATCAACTGAAGAAATTTTAATGTCAGCCATGAGGAAGTCAGAGGGGGGAAGTGATGGAGGAACAGCACCGGAATCGTCTAAGGTGGAAGTGGAGGAGAAAGACTGTGTGAAGAGATCTGCTTTATCAGTAGAAGAAATAGCTACAGAACCATCAGAGTAGAAAAGAGGAGGGAAGGATGATGAGGTAAAGTTGTTAGAAAGGTTTTTGGCAAGGTGCCAGAAGGAGCGGGAAGAATTCGAGTTGGAGAGTTGAGAGCATTTAGTAAGGATGAAATTATTTTTAGCAGAGCGAAGAACAACCTTAGCACGATTCCGGGCAGAAACGTAAAGATGATGTGATTGAGGGGTGGGTTGGCTCCGGTACCTTTTGTAGGCCCTCTCCTTGTTGCGGACAGCATTAGAACAAGCGTGATTAAACCAAGGCTTTCTTGCGTTAGTCAAAGGATATGAGAAAGGAATGTATGCTTCCATGCCCGAGAGAATAACCTACGTAATGCGCAAGGCACACTCAGATGGCTCACGGCCATGGATGCAATAATCATTCCAGGGAAAATCAAAGACGTACTGCCTGAGGGCCTCCCAGTCCGCGGTTCCAAAATGCCACAGACGATGTCGTTTCCCTGGAGGGTTCACAGGCCGTACCGGAGTGATAGGACAGGTTAAGGTGATAAGGTTGTGATCAGAGGAGCCCAACGGAGAGAAAAGATTAACAGAGTAAGCAGAAGGATTAGTTGTGAGGAAGAGGTCAAGTATGTTGAAGCTCTCTCCAAGGCGATCAGGGATACGGGTAGGGTGCTGTACCAGCTGCTCTAGGTCATTAAGGATAGAAAAGATGTAGGCTTGTCCACCACTTTTATATTGTCACTGGTGTTTTTTGCATTGGCTTCCATTATATGGTTAATTCACTGCTCTGCCTTCATGTCACTAAGTCACGGACACTGTGCTTTCATTGTCACTCCTTTCGGGTCTGGGCGTTGTGGCGGTAAGGTACAAGGGCGGCAGAAGTGACCCAGTCTCCCTACTGACAGGGCTGGGTTCTGCCGGGGGCCTCCGTGTTCAGGGGCCACGGAATCATGCGTAGGGGTGTCCTCTCTCGTCTGGGGCTGCGGGTGGCGAAGGGCCCCACGCTTTCTGGGCTTGGGGCAGGAGTACAGCCCTTGGGGCTGGGGCTGAATAACTGCCTGAACTTCTCTCTCAGGCGCCTGATGGAGGACGAAGATCTCCGGTGTCTGGGTGTAGGGAGGTCCCACCCGGGGGTCCTGGGTGTGGTCTGGAGGTCCTGAGGGCTGCGGTCCCTGGTGTTCAGAGACGCCATCAGGAGGGAGCAGCAGCGTCGACCTGCGTCGGGGTCCGTCAGGTGGGTCCTCTCTGGATCCGGCTGCAGGGAGAAGAGCCCGATAGAAGTCAGGGGGCCTCTCCAGTACTCCTCCAGGCTGGTGGCTCCCTCTGGGTCATAAGTCGATGAGCAGGAGTCAGCACCTGACGGAGGAGTGGCTACCGGCCGTCTCCTGCCGTAGGTCCCGGCTACTGGCTCTGGCCTTCTGGGGGCGCAGCTGCAGGCCATCGTTAAGGCCCAGCTACTGGCCGTAGCCTGGGGAGAGGAGCGGCTACAGGCCGACTCAGGGGTACAGGCCGTCTCCTGACGAAGGCGGGAGCGGCTATAGGCTGTCTCCTGATTCCCTCTGGAGCGGCCACAGGCCGTCTCCTGCAGGAGGGTTGAGCGGCTACAGGCCATCTCTCGAGGGGCACCTTCAGAGCAGCTACAGGCCGTCTCTCGAGGGGCACCTTCAGAGCGGCTACAGGCCGTCTCTCAAGGGGCACCTTTAGTGCAGCTACAGGCCATATCCTGTTTGCCTCTGGAGCAGCTGCAGGCTGTCTCCTGTAGGAGGGTCGAGCAGCTACAGGCTGTCTTGTTGGGAGCACCTTCAGAGCAGCTATAGGCCACCTCCCGATTCCCTCGGGAGGGCTTCAGGCTGTCTCCTGCAGGAGGGTTGAGCGGCTACAGGCCATCTCCTGTTTTCCTCCAGAGCGCCTGCAGGCCATCTCCTGTAGGAGGGTTGAGTGGCTACCAGCCGTCTCAGGGGTGCTGACTGGAGCTGGAGTAACAGCTCCACCCCAGTGTTGGTTGGGGACGGCTTGCCCGGAAGGTAGTCTTGTTTTCTTGCTATGGTGGCGGCGGGCGAGCTCCGGGTCATAAGGGCACGCAGCCCGTGCGGACTTATGTCGTTGTCGCCCTGAGTCCCGGCGCACTGTCGGTGCTCCTCTATGGGCTCCTTCTGGTCTCCCTCTGTGGCACTGTAATGCTGGGTAGAATTAGGCTCGACTTCTCGTACCTATTTTACCCAACGTGGAGCGGGGTCCTCTTTCGAGACCGGAGCTAGTGCAATAAAGAGAGGTAGGACATAAAAACCTTCGGCAACACCATACACGTGTATTACCACAGTCAGACACAGGACACTTCAGCAGATATTACAACACAATATAGAGCAATACAAAAACCTTATCTGAGATATGTGTATCTCGCAGGATACTAGCTTTCTAGATACTAATGACAATACAACAAATCTTAGTACTAGGAGTGCAGTATATACAGGTGCGCGCGGAGCGCGTGAGGAGGAGGGGGGGGGGCTTGTGATCCACCAGGAGGAGGTAGGGGAGACACGGAGAGCGACTTAAAACGGCGAGGAGACAGTTATGGTAATATTGAAGGATGCCCGATATTAGCAAGGGAGTTTAGGTGTTTTCTGTTGGCGAAGATTCTTTGACAAATAACTCTGATTCTTACTTTGGCTTTAAGAGCGGGAGCGAGGAATGGAGAGAGTTTTTAGGAGTAGCATGCGGAGGAGGGAAATATCATTAATACTCGCCTTCCTTGATATTTAGGTGGAAACAGGTTTCTGTAGGCACAAACTTATTCATTACACATCTTCTAGGTATGACATGTAGACTCTCGCTTCACAACGCGTAACAAAGTCGAAATACTATTCCACAATATTACTTAGAGGCTAGCCAATAGAACTCCAATAATATTTTAGTCTTTCTTCGGGTTCTAGAGATATGTCTTTAGAAAGATTCGGGGTGACACTCGCATGTATTCTCACTTTAGGTCTCAACCCACATTCTCGTCCTCCAATTGGATATTGTGTTCTGACTTACCCCAATGGAGATTACATAAAGTCACTGCACAATACTTATTCTAAGAGAAAGGGAGTCACACTTAACCTACTTCACGATTATTACAGGGTCACTCGTATTTCCTCATGGAGAGAAACAAGGACACGTCATCGGCGATCCGGTCGGACTGAGGGCGTCGTCAGGGCGGGGTGAGCCGAGAGGGCACGGGGCGGCTCGCGAGGGCGTCCTCTCGCGTCCGGGGGTTTCCGGACTGGGCTCCGGCGTAAGGCCCGTAGGACTGGGGCCGAAGAGGTATAGGAACCTCTGAGTCAGGTCCCGGCGTCGCGGGGGCGTGGTGAGGTCTCACCCGGGTGTCCTAGGGAGGGCCGGAAGAGGCGACAGACTGCGGTCTCCCACGACCAGGGGCGCCGTCAGGGGAGGGCTGCGGCAGCGGTTGTCACGGGGGCCCGACAGGTGTGTCTGCTCGAAGGCCAAGCGTAGGGAACAGAGACCGGGGGAAGCAGGGAGGTCTTTCCGGGATATTCTGGAGCGAGACCCCTGAAGTTCAGTCTCCGGTTGTGGAGACGTTCCTCTCCTCACTACGCCCTGGGAGCGACCATCGATCGTCTCTACCTGGACACTGGGGGAGTGACCACTGATCGTCTCTACCCGAATATTGTGGGAGCGACCATTGATCGTCTCGACCGGAGTGCTGAGGGAGCGACCGTTGATCGTCTCTACCTGAGCTTTGAGGGAGCGACCATTGATCGTCTCTACCGGAGGGCTAAGGGAGCGACCATTGATCGTCTCTACCTGAGCTTTGGGGGAGTGACCATTGATCGTCTCTACCTGAGCTTTGGGGGAGCGACCATTGATCGTCTCTACCTGAGCTTTGGGGGAGCGACCATTGATTGTCTCTACCTGGATTTTAGGGGAGCGACCATTGATCGTCTCTACCTGGGTCTTGAGGGAGCGACCATTGATCGTCTCTACCTGGGCTTTGGGGGAGCGACCGTTGATCGTCTCGACCGGAGGGCTAAGGGAGCGACCATTGTTCGTCTCTACCTGAGCTTTGGGGGAGCGACCATTGATCGTCTCTACCTGGATTTTAGGGGAGCGACCATTGATCGTCTCTACCCGAATATGGTGGGAGCGACCTTTGATCGTCTCGACCGGGGTCCTAAGGGAGCGACCATTGATCGTCTCTACCTGGACGTTGTGGGAGCGACCACTGATCGTCTCTACCGGGGTTTTAAGGGAGCGACCATTGATCGTCTCTACCTGGATGTTGTGGGAGCGACCATTGATCGTCTCGACCGGGGTCCTAAGGGAGCGACCGTTGATCGTCTCTAGCTGGACGTTGTGGGAGCGACCATTGATCGTCTCTACCTGGGAATTGTGGGAGCGACCATAGATCGTCTCTACCAAATCACTGTGGGAGCGACCATAGATCGTCTCTACCAGAGGGGCGCTGCCTGGAGTGTTGTTTCTGACTCCACCCCTAGCTAACTCAGTGATTCCGCCACGCGAAGGTAGTGTCTTTCGCCTACGGTGGCGGCGGCGTGGTGGTTGAATGTCACAGGGGCGCACGGCCCGGGCTGACATGCGTCGTTGTTGCCCGGAGTGGTGGTGGCTAGTGGCGGCTACCCCGTGGGGTCCGAGTGGGGGTGTCGGCATTCTCGTGGGCGAACTCCGTTGTTTCTGGTTCGCCCTGTTGTCGGGGATACTATGGTATTCTCCGGGCGTTTCTTCGGGAGTACCGAATATGCGTCTGTTAAAGCCACGCATTTCAGGCACTATACTTTTTTTAATTTTCACATAATATATGATTTATCTCCCCCACATTCCCCTGCCAGCTTCAAGTACTTTATGTCATTTGTTTTGTTTGCAGTCTCCCTCTGCCTTTAGACTTATTATTTTTATTCCTTTCACCATTTTTTTTTTTAACATTCTTCTCAGTCTCTCCTCTCTGCCAGTAGTTTCTTGCTATCTTCCCATCTCGTTCTCGGTTTACCTCACCTTATTCTTCCACCTACTTCATTCACTTTAGACTTACGTCTCATTATCGGTCTCCTCTCTTCCCTCCTTCTCCCACTATCTTCGTCTAATTATTTATTTCCGGTCGTTCTTATTTCCCTCTCCTCATTCCGCAACGAAACTAAAGCATTTCGCGAGACTAATGGTTTTAATATATATATATATATATATATATATATATATATATATATATATATATATATATATATATATATATATATATATATATATATATATATGGCGCCCGGTGTCGCGAGTATTGGACAGAACTGGGATTTTTCAAGTCTTTATAAAGTAGGGAACCCCTGGTTAGGGACCTATGAGCTTCGCGACTATGAGCCGATAGGAGGAGGGCGGTACGCTTAGTACCCTCCCAGCGCAGTGCCTCGCCCAGCACCCCTGGGATCCAATGGGAGATATATATATATATATATATATATATATATATATATATATATATATATATATATATATATATATATATATATATATCTCCCAACCCCAAGGGCAGACCACAGGGAGGCGTGCGGACGGGATGACGAAATACGCACCCTGTTATGCTAGGTGTTTTAGGGTCGGCTTCCCGTCCCTTGAACGCCTAGTGTGCAGCTGGGTTCTCTTTCTAGACCGGAGCTTAGACAAATTAGAGAGAGGTAGGACACAAAAACTCAAGGCAACAACCTAACACGTGTAGTGACAAATTCTATATGTGGAACAGGTAGATGTCTCAACAACAGTATGCAAGGATCATGGGCAGTAGAATCACGCAGGATACTATTTGGACAACAATTCAGGGCAATAGGTGAATAGCACAACGAACAGTATTTAAGGTCTTTTGGGCAGGAGAATAGGTCACGGTCACTTTGAGGGAAATATACGCTGTGCTTAGGATGGGCAACTTATTCACAGGTCTCGTAGTGCAGAGGAATCACACTATGAAGGCCGAGTCTAATGTTCACTGAAATCACTGCACTCTGGCTGGGTCTTCCTTCTTTCTCTCATTATTTCACTATCTGTCCAAACCGTGACTATCACACATTAATATATCTCGGACTTAGATTCCCTCGGATAATACACTGCCAGATATTCAGGTCACAATTACACTATCACTGCACTTTCACTGTCACTCACTGTCGGTGGGGTGGAGGCGTGGTTGGGGGGGGCGGCGGGAGAACTCACAGCCTGACTCCTGATGGGAGCTGAGTCCCGCCTGTGGCCTCTGTATCCAGCGGCCACAGGATCACTCGTGGGGGCGCCCTTTCTCGTCTGGGGCTGTGGGCAGCAAAGGGCCCTGCACTGTCGGGGATGGGAGCTGGAGTGCGGCCCTCAGGGCTGGGCCGAAAAGCCTCCTGAAGAGCTCACTTAGGCGCTTGACGAAGGACAAGGGTTGTCTGCATCGGGGTGGGGAGAGGCTTCACATGGGAGTCCTGGGGACGGCCTCAGGGGCCCAGCAACTGCAATCTCCTGCTGTCGGGGACTCTGTCAGGGGTGAGTTGCGGTGTCGGCCTTCGTCGGAGTCCATCAGGTAGGGTCCCTCTGGAGCCGGCTGGGAGGAGAACAACCCTTGGATAGCACAGGGCCTCTCCACAGATCCTTGGGGCTGGGACCTTCCTCCTGAAGGTTGTGTTGTGTCACTGCGGGGGTGTGGCAGCACCTGACAGAGGAGTGGCTATGGCCGTCTCCTGCCACACGGCCTGGCTACTGGCCATAGCCTTTTAGAGGCATGGCTACTGGCCGTGGCCTTTTAGGGGCGTGGCTACTGGCCATCGCTGAAGCCCAGCCACTGGCCGTGGCCCATGCGGGGGACCAGCTACCGGCCATCTCAAGGGCACCTTCTGAGTTGCTACCAGCTGTCTCCTGACGAAGGCGGGAGTGGCTACAGGCCATCTTCTGATTGCCTCCCGAGCGGCTACCAGCCGTCTCCTGAAGGAGGTTTGAGCGGCTACGGGCCGTCTCGAGGACACCTTCCGAGCGGCTACCGGCCGTCTCCTGACGAAGGCAGAAGCGGCTACAGACCATCTCCTGAAGGAGGAGTGAGCAGCTACAGGCCGTCTCTTGGGCACGTTCTGAGTGGCCACAGGTCGTCTCCTGAAGGAGGTTTGAGCAGCTACAGGTCATCTCACTAAAGGGCGCAGCTACAGGCCATCAAAGGGGTGCTGCCTTGAGCTATAGGAGTAGCTCCACCCCGATCCTGTCGAGGGTCAGCTCGCCCGCAAGGGAGTCTCCTTTTCCTGCTATGGTGTGTAATGGTGTGTATAAAAGCCTGTGTTGCCTAGAGGCACAGTGAGGATCCTCTCTTTGGCTCAGTGGTAACATGCGTGCGTATCAAGCGCAAGGGCCCGGGATCGAATCTCGGCCACCACTGTGATGAATTTGTTAAGTTTCATTTCACTTGTTACAGGTGGCTGCAGGCAAGTTCCGGGTCATAGGGGCACACGGCCCAGGCGGACTTATGTCCCTGTCGCCTGGGGTTGGGTCGCGCTCTGTCTGCCCCTCCGTAGGCTCCTCCCGGGGGTGTTGTGCTGCCCCCAGTCACTACTCCCGGCATTTTACACCCCAAGGAGAGACCACAGGGAGGTACATAAAGGGCCCAGACTAGATGGACCTACATCCCCCGCCACCATGTGCTCCTCTTCCCCTCAACGGAGCCAGTGGGAAGTACGCCACCCCGCCACACTACTCTTCAGCCAAACCAGCACTCGCCAGGATCGAGGTGGGACTTGTGCTCTCACAGTCCCCAGTAGGACCACGGCAATGCCCACCGTGCTTGTCGGGGAGGGAACGTCCAACATACTTCCCTCACCTACAGACCCAAGCAGGACCACGACAACACCCATCATGCTTGTCAGGGAGAGAACATCCACCATACTCCTCTCACCTGCCTTCCCAGGGCAAAGCAGAACCGTGGCAGCGCCAGCTGTGCCCGTCGGGGAGGGAACGTCAACCGTACTTCCCTCATCTGCAGCCCCCACCGGGAGCAGGACCGTGACAACACTCACCGTGCTTGTCGGGGAGAGGACGTCCACCGAACTCCTCTCACCTGCTGTCCCAGGGACTAGTAGAACCGCGGCTGCATCCACTGTGCCGTTGGGAGGGAACATCCACGGTACTTCCCTCGTCTGCTATCCCTGTGGCTCCCTTCGAGGGTAGCATCCCTTGCTCGGCTCACTCCTCCGGAGGCTGAGTGGGATGCCCCTCTCGCTCCCCCCACACCCCAAGGGGTGGAGCTCGCTCCTTAGTGGAGTCCCTGTTGGAGAGTGTCTGGAATAGCCCCATCGTGAGCCTGGGAGTGTGCTCACTACTGCCAGCACCCTGACGTCACCAGCTGCTGCTGGACTTCCCGAGGAAGAGGGCTGCAGGCAGCCCCTGATGGCCTCTCGACGCCGGCGAGACCACAGCCCCCAGCCACTGAAGGAAGCATCCAGGACTCCAGGCCGGGACCTACCCAGACCAACCGGCGAGCCGTCCTCATCCTCAAAGGGCAGGCGCAGAGCAGCACTTGCTTGCCCTGTTTGGCCCCAGTCCCGGCGGCTGCCACCCGCACCGAACCCCCACCAGAGAAAAGCCTCCCTCAACACCACTCCGCAGCCCACACCGGACGATCCATCACACGACCAGGTACCTGCGCCTCTCCCGAGGGCGCACATCTGACGGGACGCCTCCCACACCTGGGTGACACCTGCAACTAGGCCTACCTACTCTCCTGTAGTCCAGCTCCTATTCTTATGTGCTGATATTGTGTTTGTTCTGTGTCCTTTGTACTGTGTCCTGCACTTATATCTTTTTGTGGTAATATACGTGTAAGACTGGCTAGCCTGTGTTTGAGTCCTGTTCCTTTGGTTGCATGCTCTAGACCCGGTCTTGGAAAGAACCCAAGTCAGTTACTCGTACTCAGAGGGCAAGAAGTTGAGCTCTGAGTACGCAGCATGTTCTTATTGTAGCCGCCATTTGCATCGATTCCAGCAATAATCATTACACTATGTAACAAAAAAAATAAAGTCTGTTCCTGTGTAATAAGTACTATTTCCTTGTTTGTTTTGCTCCAAAACTATAAAGAACATATATCATCATCCTAACACTTCGCTTTTGTAAACAGGAGAATGATTTTTTATATTTACTAATTTTCTGTAGAAAGAATGAGTGGGTGTGTCTTTTCCTTCGCGAGGAGCCAAAAGAAAACATATAAATATGAAAAGTGACATGTAACAATATTGAATACATAATGAATGAAATTATAGAAGTCTAGAATCGAATATTTTTTCGCGATTTGCAATTGTATAGCAGATCACTTTCACGGACCAGCCCCAAAATGTAGTCCCGTTCCCCATCATGCTCACGTTATACTGTCCTTGGTATCTCCTCTCTAAGTCCATTATATCTTGACAGAAGCGTTCTCCTTGCTCTTCAGAATATGCGCCCAAGTCCTTGAATTCATCAAGATGGGAATGAGACATATGAATCTTGGGTGACACTCTACAGCCCATGGCGCCGTAGTTCTTTATGAGGTTGTCAGTTAGTTCCATATGGTCCTCATCCTTGTAATTTCCAAGAAAACAGCGAACCATTGCTTTCAGGCTGTCCCAGGTCACTTTTTCCACTTTCCGAAGCTTGTTGGGAAAATCCTTGCACTCCAGGATCTTCTTAATCTGTGGACCAACGAAAATACCGCCTTTGATTTTCGCCTCCGATAGCAGGGGCTGAAGTCTCGTAGGTACTAAAATGCCGCCGACAGCTTGTCCAGGGCCGTGACAAATTGTTTCATGAGGCTCAATTTGATGTGTAAGGGTGGCATCAGTACTTTTCTAGGGTCCACAAGTGGCTCCCATTTCACGTTGTCAAAATATGCCTTATAAGCTTCACACATCTTGACAGATGCCTCAGCAGAATATATCTTCTTTCTCATTTTAATAAATTGACCACAAATATAGCAAAACGCATCAGCGGAATGCTTACAACCACTAGATGACATCTCTGAACAATAGATACATTCATGTTGCAATGATCGAAAAAACAAAAACAATGGTATAGAATTTAGAGTACAACAGAATTAGCACCGTTACTGTAAAAATCCACAGTTCATCCGTAATTCGATAAAGAATTGATATATGATACAAATTTACAAGCCTTTCAACTAAGCTCAGCTCAGACTGACTTCAGCTGACAGCGCCCACACCCGGAAAGGTACGACGCGTCCAGAAACGGTTCTTCTTAGAATAATGTGCTTCAGCCTGTCACCGAGCTCAGCTAAATGACGTGCAATGCTGACGTCGGCATATGCAGATACATGTAAAATCATTCATGAGGTGAAGCTTTTCGTCCACCCAAGAACTCACCTCACTCTGCCTATGTAGCCATTTTTCACGTGTTTGAAGGCATAAAAATCACTAGTCACAAAAGTGAAGTCTGACTAGAGTAATAGCCATTTTTCATGGTTCTGAGACCGAAACTATCAGAAAATAACACCCACTACCCAGGAACAAAAATCGTGTTGCATAATGTTATTTAGTGTTTCATAAAGACAACACTCCGGGGCGGGCGAACCAGTCCAGGAAGTGTGAGTAATGTTCAATATCTGGTATTTTCAGGTGGCTTTATACTCTGTAGCGCTATTTATTCATATATTAACTTGTGTGTTTTTCTTCCATTTGATAGTTTTGTGTACGATGTGTAGAATTCCTAGATATTGCCTGATGAACAGTGTACGAAAAGGGAAAGTACTGTATAAGTATGTTTTAAAGGTTTATGTAACGATATTGTGTGTGTGTGTGTGTGTGTGTGTGTGTGTGTGTGTGTGTGTGTGTGTGTGTGTGAGTGAGTGTTATTCAGGTTACCAGATACTATTCAGCTTAGGCAAAAACTCTTAGATGGAAAGGGTTACGATGCATAATGAGGCACTGGAATCTACAATGCGATACGGAGATTGCTGTTCGAGCTGTGAAACAAGGAAATACCTTACTCCCACTATCTAATTCTTTTATTTTGGGACACAGTTATTTGTATTAAGTAACGCGAGATTTTTAGTTGAAGGAGATCTGTGGCTGTCAGATGTCACTGTTTCCTTGCGGAGCTTCCCGACATTGGCAGAATTATTAGTTATCCGATTTCAAAGAATTTTGGTGAAGATGAGGAGGGGCAGCCTAGGACGAAACGTACTACTTTCAGGAACCAGAGGGCGAAGATGATGGTCGCAGGGCAATGCCAACTCAGAGATTGCCCTGTTGGTTTTATCTTTAAGCTACTGGCCTGAAACCTCGTCGATTTTGTCATGAGGTGCCCCCCTCGACCATAGTACCAACTCTGGATAATATCGGAGAAAACTATGAGCTTACTGAAGACCGGAACTATTTTTACGGCTGCAGTAAGGATAGCTCCGGCCTCTAAATAACGAGCTTGCCCTGTAGGCTTTGTCTTGCAGCTATTGCTCTGAAACTTAATAGATTTTGTCATGAAGTGCCCCGTAAGCGAAACACGCCAAATCAAAGTTTATGAGAGTGACATGCCTGGAAGCAGTTAAGCCACTCCCAATCAGTTGCGTCCAATCAGAGTTCAGGATTGGATGATTGGAAAGAGCATTGGATTTAATATGACGGCACAATTGTTGCTGGTGATAATCCCTGGGGATCAGGATTATGTAAAGGTGCATTGTTGAGGGGAATTTTTGGTGGATTTTACCTTTTGTTTGGAGAGAGAGAGAGAGAGAGAGAGAGAGAGAGAGAGAGAGAGAGAGAGAGAGAGAGGGTGGAGGGACAGAGCACTAGGCAGAGTGGATAATGGGAGGCCGCTCCTATTGCATATTATTATTTATACATATTGCATTTTATGTCATTACTTTTTTTTATCATGCTGCCCTTATTCTACTCTTTTGTTCCTTAAATTTCTTGTACATTGTGGCATATTTACTGTTCGTTCAAGCATTCATTTTGTTTTTGCCCGCGCTACGTCTGGACATGGCACAGCAATTACAAGTTGGCGCAAAGGTGTGTATTGCTCACAGTGGTATTGCCCCGCGCCATCATGCCAACTTAAATGATTCCATGTTATTTGGATGGAGTTTGTACACACACACACACACATACACACACACGCATACAGCAGTACTAAAGCAAGAGAATCGAAAACAAAAATAATGCGAAGAAGCGTCAAGCAGAGCCAAATGAGGAAAGGAGGGAGGATGGCAGCGCTTCACCGCCACGGTATAAGAATGTCGGTTTGTTTTCACCTCCAATGATCCGTCACCCTTTTCGGTTCAGTCGACGGCTACGTGTCGTCAGAGTGGAGAATAAAATTAAGGAGTAACCTTGGGGACTGATTCCTGCTTCATAATCCAGGTTCATCAAATTTAATACAGTCATTACTTAGAATCCAAGTTGTGGGAACGGTCCACTTCCGTCGGATGAAAACAGATTGACAATACTCCTGTGTTCCTCCCAAAATAACCAACACAGAATCGATACCAGCGAAATGAAAGAAAAAAAGACCCTAATACAGTAGCATAATTGAATGAACCAACAAATGAACCCCACCGCAAAAAGAAGAAGAAGAAGAAAGAAAAGCCAAAGAAAATTAACCCCTAAACATGGATCATTGAATACAGTAAGAAAAACCAAACCAGAGTAACTAAACGTAAAGAACCAAACAGAGTAATGAAACCAAACAACCAGTCAGGCAAACAAAAAACAAAAACAGCTAAATACAGTACCGAACTATAGGATACCAAGCTTCCAGAGGGTCGAATAGGGAACCAGAATCGAACGAAGCCAATATGCGAGGTGGAGTGAGTGAGGGAGAGAGAGAGGAAGGCTGTTGCTGTACTCCAGGCTGTTCCTCTCTCACAATCATGGTCACGTTAATATTCAGGACGGCGCCTCGCTCTCTCGACTCCAACTTTCAGCGCTCACTGCCTTTTGTCGGGTCGCTCGACTCAATTATGGTTTTATCAGCATATGAACCCAGGGCAGGCTCAGTCGCCCGCCCTACCTTTCCGGCGACTTTCAATTTTGGTGCCTTGCCTCGTGTCATGAAGCTTAACTACTCTTGGGAGGCGTGTGTGATTTATAGCTCACTCGTTGTTGCTTATCTATGTTTGTTGTTATTTATTTAAGAACAAAGTAAGTAGTTGTTCTTTGTTTTAGTGTTCGTTATGTATATCCTTCGGTCAGAGAGTGTTTTTTTCCCCTACGGCCAGAGGATTTAATTGAGCTTAAGAGAACCCCATATTGAGAAAAAAGTTGAGGAAGGCTCTATCTAATCCCTTCTTTTGAAAAACTCCATCCTAAGATAAAAGATAAAAAAAAAAAAAAAAACGACATCCTATCAATCTACATACCTAGGCTGCTTCCCTCAAGGAAAGGTAGGTAGCCGAGATAGGACGACACACTCCCAATTTACTCATCCATTTAAACACATTCATTCGCATCTTAGCCCCAAAGGGGAGAAGGGACAGATTCTTACCGCACCACATTGCACGAGGGTCAACTGCGCAGTGCAATCAGTGACATCCGCAGCAGGGCCCGACAGCAGAGCTGGTTTACCCCTGCCACATCATAACAGACCCATCCCCTTTGACCTGATCAGTTGATCAGACAAAATGCGGGAGAATATCCCCTCAGGGCTGCGTCATCATTTATTCATTCACAATTTCTCTCCATTCATTTCTATCACTCACAACCACTCTTCCTTTCTCAACAGACATCCTTCTTGCATCCAATGCTCTCTTCACACTGTCCATCCATCCTATTCGTGGTCTTCCTCTCAGCCTTACACCTCTCACATCAGATCTAGTTATCTTTTTCACCAATCGCTCATTATCCATTCTCTCCATATGCCCAAACCATCGCAACACCCTCTGCTCAACTCGATCAGCCATCTCCCTAACAAGTCCAGTTCTCCTTCGCACTTCATCATTTCTCACTCGATCCATACGTGTCACTCCACACATACTCCTCAGACACCTCATCTCCATTACATTCAAACTTTTCCTCTCTGCTACACCCATATTCCATGTTTCAGCCCCATATAACACAGTCGGTACCACAACACCCTTATTCATTCTAAGCGAACGACATCTAAACACTTTTTTCACTCCCAGCACCTTTCCTACTTCATTCATTCTAGACTTCACCTCTGCAGCTATTCTTCCATCCACAGCAACATGTGACCCTAAATACTTAAAAGGCTCTACCTCCTCAAAAAAAAAAAAAAAAAAAAAAAAAAAAAACTCGAAATTGTAAGAATAAAAATACGTTCTGGTGTTAAAGAAGTAAGATATTTTATAGTCCTATTCATCCAATACTCGTTGGTGTTTACGACACTTATTTAGGTATGTGTATATTCTATGCTGTATTTATTGATTAATTATGTTCGTTGTGTATATTTACGATCATATTTAACACAGTCGTTGTTGGCTATTTTTGTGTCCATTGTTAAAATAAGGGAATGTTCTGTAGTCTTTGTCGGTTATTGATAGCCTATGTATTTGTTATTTAGTTAAGAACACATTTGTCTGTCGTCACTCTTTACTTGAAGTTTATTAAAGGGAATGGCTGACATCGTCTTTACTAGTTACGTGTACTGGTATGCTCTGTTTACTTTCGCTTGGCCCAGATTTTCGCCCTTTTGAGGCTTATTTCATGTAACTCAGCCACAATAAAAAAAAAAAAAAATACTGCTCTAAATCCTCCTCATAGCACCGCTTCGTGACTAGCATCATATTCTAGTGTCCATTTGGTCTTACAACACAGCATTCAAGACAGTGAGATGGGAATTTTAGGCCAGGTTGGAGCAAAAAGGATATGGTTAATAATTCTCGTACAGCGAAGGACTGACTCTCTTCTTAATGAAACTGATAAAAAATAATCGTAAATATATTAAGATCTGGGAATGGTTATGGGAATGGAAAATAACACACGAAAGAATGCTTTGTGTTGGAAGTCATTAGTGTGGATTAGGGGAACAGATTAAATTTTATTAGATTAACGTAGGTCAAGGTAAGTAGAATTAAATCAAGCGATGGTAAGTTAGGCTTGAGTTAGGGAAGATTAAGTTTGCAGAGTCAGCTTACCTTAGTTTTGGGTAATATTGAGTTAGTGAAGATAAATTACGATAAGTTAGGTTGGAGAGAGTTAAGTTAGGCAAAGTTATTGTAGACCAAGGTGGTTTACATGAAGCTGGGTTAGGTGACGTTAGGTTAAGTTCAGTACAGTTAGATTGGGTCAAGTTAGATGAGACTGGATTAGGTTAAGAAAAGTTAGATTAGGTTAAGTTTATTTAAAGTGAGTTAGGCAATGCTAGATGGCATCAGGTTAAGTTGGGAGAGTGAGTGAAGTTGGATAAAGTCAAGTTTGGTTGAATTGTGAACCGTGTCGTCGGCTCTGCTCTATCAAGTTTGGCCAGGTGACACCCTTGCATATAAACCAGCCTCCCTCATGCACCTGCCCTCTCACACACACACACACACACACACACACACACACACACACACACACACACACACACACCAGATGATGATGATGATGATGATGATGACAGTGGTGGTGGTGGTGGTGGTGATGGTGATGATGGTGGTAATGATGATGATGATGATGATGATGATGATGATGATGATGATAATGAATAAATTTTCTACTGTTCATTTAGTACACAAGCCAAATATATTTAAATTAAGCTTAGATCTGTTTACCCTGAATAACTCCCTGATTCACAATGTGAGAGAGAGAGAGAGAGAGAGAGAGAGAGAGAGAGAGAGAGAGAGAGAGCCAAGGTCAGTGCCAGAGTGCCCTTGTGTCACACCTGTCTAAGAGTCTCACCTTGTCTGACCGGCCTGATATCACACGCTTCTCTCTCTCTCTCTCTCTCTCTCTCTCTCTCTCTCTCTCTCTCTCTCTCTCTCTCTCTCTCTCTCTCTCTCTCTCTCTCTCTCTCTCTCTCTCTCTCTCGATATTTTTAAATTTACTCAGCAGAGGGGGACACTTTTCAAATCCTTTCCGTAGGAGGCGTCTCTAAAAATAAACAAATAAAACAAACGGACAAACAAATAAACCAAGAAAACAAAACCAAAGAAATCAATAAATAAATATAATCTGATGAGAACGGGAATTAAATTTAAAATGTTATCGTACGAGAGTAAAAAAAAAAAAAAAGAAAGAAAGAACTGATCGTCAATGCTTTTTTTTTTTTATATGTAGTTCAATCCATCAAACCACTATCAACTTGGAAACGAAAAACCGACGCTGACCGTCATTTGATTAACCAGAGAGAGAGAGAGAGAGAGAGAGAGAGAGAGAGAGAGAGAGAATGACCGAATGTGGTATTCAATGGGAAAAACGTTGGTTCAATTTGCCTTCTTTTCTTATTTTGTATTTTGATTCCAACCGCCCAAATTTTAGAAGCGAAATTGTAGTCTTAATGATCAACTGATCAGAGGTAAAACGTAAAGAAATGATTATGCAAAAAAAAAATAATAATAATAATAATTTGATATGACAGGCGTTTAGGTGAGTATATGATTTTTACTTAAGCCAGAAATACAAAGAAGAAAAGAAGCCTGAAAAGTATAAAATTAATCTCAAAATGTGAGTAGGATTTGCCCAGAGATGCAAAGACAAAATATAAAAAAGTTAAGATTGATATCTAAAAGGAGCCCCTGTGCAGAGTACAACTTTCATGTGTGGGGAGGCTCCTCACATACAACTCTTCTCAACAAGGTGGAGGCAAAGGCTTTTCGTCTCATTAACTCTCCTCCTCTCACTGTCTCCTTTCAACCTCTGTCTCTTCGTAGCACTGTTGCATCTTTATCTGTTTTATATTGTTACTTGAATGGTCACTGCTCCTCTGAACTGTTTGCTTGCATCCCTCCACCACTACGGCGGGCACGTAGCATCCGTCTAGCAACAAATTCTCATCCCTTTTCTGTCCAACTCTCTAATGCAAGAGTTAATGGTCACCCACAGTCCTTCATGTATGCAACAGGTCAACTCTGGAACTGTCTCCCTCTTACCTCCCATGATCTCCAGTCTTTCAAACGCAGTGTGCCCAGGCATATCGAAATGAACTGATCTTGAATTTGCCTCTCTGTTATCTTGTTTTTGTTTTTTCTTGGAAGGAACAATTTGCGGGCTCCTGGCCTTTGGTTCCTTCTTCCTTGCATGAAAGAGCTAATCTAACCCATTCAGACGTATCATCATCATCACCATTATCATCATCGTCATCATCATCCATATCTTATTCTCCCACCAAAGGACGGGTTGACGTAGAGACTAGTCAGCAAGATAAAACGTAGCAGATAGAGACACTAACCAAAACTCTATATAACAGGAACGACGGCATTCAGAGAGCGCATACCTTCGCCAGCGCCTATATCAGACTTCTTAGACCTCCACTAAAATATAATAAACTCTTTCTTGGCAATGACCAACGTATCCACAATATTTAACTGATAGCCGTCAGTAAGTTTTTGAGATATCATGTGGACAATCAGACAAACATGGGTGAATACATAATATCAAATTCTCGATGGCAGAAGAAAGTAGAAAGCCCTCAGAGAGCGCATACCTCCGCCAATGCCAGGATCCGGATCCGGATCCGCCCCCAAATTTAATCAATTATTTCTTTGCCCATGCCCCCCCTTCCACAAAATTTCATTGATACTCAATGAGAACTTTTGGAGATATCGTGTGGACAAACAAACAGGCAAACATAGGTGAATAATAACCTCCTCTAACTTCGTTGGCGGAGGTAATTGACTCTACCCACATACATAAGCATCCGACCCTAACCTTGCCTGTTCTAACCTAAAATAAGCCAACACTGATAATCAACCCGAATCTGAACACAATCCCCTCGACGAATTATCTCATTTCTGTGTTTTCATTTCCCCCGGTCGATAGCCACCCGTCCGGCCGATAGAGACATGGCGGTGGATCCGGTGTTGTGAGGCAGGACTAAAGGAAATCCATAGCACAAGACAATATTAATTACGCCATCCACCCGCCATTGATGGAGTTCCGCGGCCCCCGTTCAGGATTACGAGGGGATTTGTGGAGTTTGGCGATTTTTATATTTTTTTTATATTTTTTTTTTACGGTCTTTGGCGTTGACCATGTTTCAGTTTTGGTGAGGGGGGATAATATGTTCTCTCTCTCTCTCTCTCTCTCTCTCTCTCTAGTCCTGTCTGGATTAGAGGGGATCTGTGAATTGGAGATCCCGGATTTGGGGAGTTTGGCGCGTTTTTGTATTAAGTCTTGCTTTTCGATTTTGGCACTAAAGGTTTTTCTGAATTAGCGAACTGGATTATTATTATTATTATTATTATTATTATTGTTATTATTATTATTAGTTTTTTTTAGTTCTATCTTGACCAGGGTAAATTTGTGGACTGATAATATCGGTTTGGGGAAATCGGCGCGTTTTTGTAAGAGTTGTGCTTTTAAAATTTTGGCGCCAATAACCTTGCTGAACTGGGAAAGCGATTATTGTTTTCTTTAATTCTGTTCGGATTAGGGAGGATTTATGGACAGTTGGGATGGATTTAGGGTATTTCGGGATGTTTTGTTTATTTATTTATTTAGAGTCAGGCTTTTAAAATTTCGGGCTAAAAGGACACATAGATTGACGAACGATATTATTTGTAGATACGAGAATACTACAACGTGCGGCCCATGAAGTCAGCCCCACCCTAGTGTTTTTTGGACGCAAGGTGATTCACGCTCGACGATTTTATCAGCACCCTATATTGCTACCCCCATTGTCCCGCATCTCGTACATTGTTTTTCTACTTGCTTTTCTTTTGGTCTCCCACTTTTCCTCTTCAAGCTAAGGGAAGTAATTTTATTTTATTTTATTTCATTTTCCATCGCCACACAATTTCATCCAGTTTAGGGAAGATGTTAGGAATTGAGGAGGTTTGGCGTCATCGTACTGAAGGGGTTTATGGAGATTTTTTTTTTTTTGTCAGTGTAGATTTCCTTGCTGACACACACACACACACACACACACACACACACACACACACACACACACCCTGACTTACATAACCCCCCCCACACACACTTACATCCCCCAAACACACAAAGTAGGAGAGAAATGGGGCCGAAACAAAGGTCAACCCGAATACGCTAATTGATATGACATGACCACCGCCTCCCACACCGAGCCGAATTTTAAGTCCAACCACCCAGCACCGAAACCTCCAATGCCGCCCCTCCCCCTCCCACACTACACCGGAGAAAGATAATGTTATAGGGAGCCAGGGAGAGGGGAGGGTAGATGGAAAGTAGATGAAGAAACAGAAGTTGGTGGTGGTAGACAGTGGTATGGTGCAGGGTTGGGGTAGGTTAGGGTGGGGTAGGTTAGGTTAGGTTGGCAGGATAGGACAGATGGTTAGATTAGGTTAGCATGATGGGACAGATGGTTACATTTAATTAGCTTGGTGGGACAGATGGTTAGTGTAGGTTAGCATGGTGGGACAGATGGTTAGATTAGGTTAGCATGGTGGGACAGATGGTTAGATTAGGTTGGCATGATGGGACAGATGGTGAAAGAGAGGACGAGGGTATTAGGCAGTGATACAGAGGAGAAGAGGACAGATGGTGGAACAAAAGATGGTGGTAAAAGACAGATGGTGAAGCAGGGGATAGTCGTAATAAAGACCGGTATGGTAAAGAGGGATAGGGCAGGTACACAGACGGCGACACAGAGGACAGTGATAGTAAAGAATGATGTGGCTGGAGAAGAACAGATTTATGATGCACCCAACTTTCCAAAATCTTCACCACAACACCCTGATCAAAAATAATCTCGTCTACAACGAGAGAGACTTAACAAAAAATCTAAATTCTCTCTCTCTCTCTCTCTCTCTCTCTCTCTCTTACACAGGGCGCCGAACTCCCCACATACTCCGTCCACAACCCAGCTGCCTCGGGAGAACTGGCGGGCAGGATCAAACTCGGCTCCTTCGAATTATTCACGGGCCTGGAGGTTTCGGTTCGGTTCTGGCGGGTTGGGTGTGAATGCAGGCGTGGAAGAACTTGAGTTTTACAAAGGTTAAAAAAAATGTAAGAACTGTTTTTAGTTTATTTCGTGGATAAGCTTGTTCTAAGGGTGAGATAGATAGATAAATAGATAGATAGATAGATTGATAGATGGATAGAGAGATAGGTAGATGCAGTGACTGATTAACTGATAGATATATAATGTAGATGGATGGATTGAGAAATATATTTAAATGGACTGATAGCTAGATAGAAATGGAGAGAGAGAGAGAGAGAGAGAGAGAGAGAGAGAGAGAGAGAGAGAGAGAGAGAGAGAGAGAGAGAGAGAGAGAGAGAGAGAGAAATCTTAAGTGTTATTTGTGTGTCCGGATCCTGATGACTAATTTTTCTCCCGGAATTTTTTTTTTTTTTTTTTTTATAATTTTTGAAGGCGAGCAAGAAACATGGGAAGACTCTGCATTCTAGTGTCCTTTTGCCTCCTTGAGAGAGAGAGAGAGAGAGAGAGAGAGAGAGAGAGAGAGAGAGAGAGAGAGAAATGTTCACAAGACGCAATTAACACACACAAACACACCTATTACAACACTCCGGTTTTCCTATGCCATACCCTCACTGTAGACACGCCTTCCTCATTCGTACATCTCCAGCATAGGCAAAGGATAAAACCTAGCCATCACTCAGCATTATAGAGACTGGAATTGCTATGTACCGGAGGCAAAGTGGGTTGAACAGTAGATGAAATATTAGAGAAATTTAAATTACTCATTTAATATTTTTTTTTTCTGTAACAAATAATTTCTTAGTCCCTTCAGCCCTACAACTTTTTTTTAGCTTTTCCATACGATGACCTTTTTCTATTTTTATTTATTTATGATTTATTTATTTTTTATCGAGAAGGGATTTTATACAGCTTAGTACGTTATTAGTATGTTATTTAGATGACATACATTGATACTATTAATAAACTAATACTAGACAGATTATGATAGATTATTTAGATGATAGGGAGGATACCACTGATGCAATTGCGCCTTTAATACCTTAATTATACCTCAGAATAATAGAAGAAAGCTTGAAGTGAATCAAGAAAGGAGGTGAGAATTATAGATCGAGAATTAGACTATTATAGATTTAACGTACTTAAGATTAACTTGAGATTATAGAAGAGGATGTGAGAATTATAGAACAAGAATTAAACACATCACTTAAAAAGATATTAATTATACCTTGAGATTATAGGAGGAGACAAAATGACAGAACTGAGGCAGGATGTGAAAATTATAGACCAAGGAGTCAATAGACCACTTAAGAGGCAGCTAATTATACCCTAAGATTATAGAAGGAAGCAAGGTGGCCGAAGTGAGAAAGGATGTGGGAATTATAGACGGAGTTTAAGGCCTCAGAGACAGGGGAAAGACGCTCGATTGGGGTCACTTTCTTTTCCCGTCAGTGACCTTGACCTTTGACCTCTGTGACCTTCATTTTCCAGTCTGACCGCGAGATATGGTCGGTAGTTGCCAGCCTACGCAAATTGAGGGCTATCGGTCAAGGCTGTCAATAGATAGAAGCAGAATAGAGATAGATACAGATAGACAGATAGACAGTTAATAATGTTACTTGCCTTGGAGAGAGAGAGAGAGAGAGAGAGAGAGAGAGAGAGAGAGAGAGAGAGAGAGAGAGAGAGAGAGAGAGAGAGAGAGAGAGAGAGAGAGAGAGAGAGAGAGAGGCCACCAAAATCATTGCTTAGAGCCAAAAATAAACGATTAGACAGACACACAGACAGATAAATTTATAAGCAGACACCACCACAAACATGACATATCCAGGAGAAACACACACACACACACACACACACACACACACACACACACACACACACACACACACACACACACACTCACACACACACACACACACACATACAGCCACTCCAAAAAAAGACCTCCACGTCTAACCTTTCACCCTAAAACGCTTCCACCTCTGTACCCAAGCCTGAAGCACTGAGTGGGAGTGGGCTATTTCTCCAACTGAAAAAAAAAATGTTATTCCCAGGCCCTACGAATCAGTTCCCCCTCAGGATTCAAAAAAGAAGAAAAAAATAGGTTTGAACGTCCCTGCTAGGCGCGAACAAGCCGGCCGATACGATACAGGGAGACTCGTAGATGGCGCCCCACTGGAAACTCACTTGGCAGTATATGTGTTGGAAGGAAGGCTCAGTCGGCTGGTGTGGGCGCAGGTGTGGCAGTGGGAGAAGGAAATGACTAAAAATAAACATGCAGGGTCAATACTGGTAACACTGAGCCGTCCCCACAAGACACGAGAAATCACCTATGGAAGTGGAAGTGTAGCGCTATATGTGGACAACCTGCATATACAGTGATAGAGCTATAACAATCAGAATTATAGGGTAAACGAGTGGGAGAATTGAGGCTGACGTGTTTAGCTGAGGGAGGCCGGACAGGTGTGAATTATAGACGAGATGGGAGGCACTGCGCTGGTCAGGTTTGTGTGGGAGAGAGAGAGAGAGAGAGAGAGAGAGAGAGAGAGAGAGAGAGAGAGAGAGAGAGAGAGAGAGAAAGGTTACATATAATCAGCATCATCAGAATTATCATCATCATCATCATCATCATCACCACGACCATCATCACTGGTGTTATTGTTGTCATCATCATAAGATAATCACATTTTTCTTCGTCATCATCATCATTAAATACAATAAGTTATACTTTTCTTCGTCATCATCATCATCATCATCTCTCCAGTCAACAAACCACTTATACAAAAATACGTGCCAATTAAGTGGATAAGAATAGGCCACCCCTCTTTGGCACACACACACACACACACACACACACACACACACACACACACACACACACACACACACACACACACACACACACACACACATTAGTTTTTAAGGTTGAACATACCACAAATTAAGACTAAATACTTTGTGTGTCTGTTTATCTGTCGGTCTTCTCTCTCTCTCTCTCTCTCTCTCTCTCTCTCCAGCTAATGTGCACCCGTTTTAAGCCTGTGAGCGTGCCGTCATTTCATAATATTTTCACACTCCCCCGAGACTGAGCGTGTGAAGGGAAGATTTAAGGTGACAGAGAGTGGGGTTGGCTCTGGGGGTTGGCAAGGGGTTGGCAGGGAGATTGAGTGAGGTTTTAGATACACGTACACACTCATATTTACATGCACACACATATACACATGCACAGAAACACACACACAAACTCTCCCTCTCTTTCGGAAGCTTTTCTTTCCTATGCACGCTCAATATGTCTGATCTCCCCTCTCCCTCCGTCTCTCTCTCTCTCTCTCTCTCTCTCAGCTGAATAAAATCGTCTGGTGGTAGCAAGGATAAGATATAAAAGAAAAGCATCTTGGCAAGGAGGGCAAAGGTAAGGGGAGACTGGTTCAGATCCTCTCAATGTAAATTTTTTTTTTCTCAGTTGAATAAAATCGTCTGGAATTTGTGAGAATAAAGTAAGCCTTCCTTCTGAACAGCCTTTAAAAAGTTACCATTAATACCACTAACGATAATAAAAAAATGTAGAAAAAAAACGTTAATAGTAGTAACCATAATAACATGAAAAGAACAACGCTGGAGGCAAGAATGGCAACAATAGCAAAAAAAGAAAAAAAAAATAGTAATAACAAGAAAATAATAGTAGCAATGACAAAAGAAACATGACAGCAACAAGAACAGCCAAAGAAGTATATCAAGCAAAACATCGATGACAATAACAGTAGGAAAATGACAGCAACAGAAGCCCCCTCCAAAAAAAAATATATATTGACACAGGAATAACAATAACCACCCCACACCTCAATGACAATAACAGAAGATAAAAGACAGCAAGAAGAGCAACTATAAAAACATAAAAAACACAGTAATAACAATAACAACCCCCCCAACAACAACAAAACACTACCACCAGGAAAAACACTTTCTAAGCGACTTTCTTCGAGACTTTTATGGCACTTACGATAATTGATTTCCTTGACATTCGTGTATTATTTAACCTTCCCTGACTGCCCACGGGGGTGACGGAGGAGGAGCAGGGGAGGGGTGTAGGGGAGGGGTTTCAGGGGAGGGGGAGGTGCAGGGAAGAAGGGAGTGAGTTGCCGGGAGGAAGTACTCACTGTGAAGATGTGCGTTGTAGATTGGGTGGTATTGGCGGTGTGAAGGAATAAATAAAAGCATTACCCGAGACGACCATTTTCGTCATTATCATTATTCCAGTCCTTATTCCCGCCTGCAAGAGAAACTACATCAGTAAGAATTTCTGCATATGCCCTCACGCGCGATGCACTTTGAGGCGTGGGTCCTAAGATATCTACTACTACTACTACTACTACTCCTGCCATCCCCCCCCCCTCTCTCTCTCTCTACTACCCTCCTATGACTTATAAAGGAGAGTGTCCGAGTTACCAGAAGATTCCATCACGCCTACTCTATCTTTCACGCGAACAAGAACATCCCTTCCTCTCTCTCTCTCTCTCTCTCTCTCTCTCTCTCTCAAATGCCTGACTCGTGCTCTCTCTCTCTCTCACTTGAATATTTTCTCACTTCCACTCTCTTTTTCCAACTTCTCTCTCCCTCCGTCACCATTGTACTGTTTTCACCTCTTACACACACACACACACACACACACACACACACACACACATTATATTTGAACTGCGATCTATCTGTGTACATATTTATCTGCCTGTCCGTCTGCACAGCTATTTAATGTATAGATTCTCTCTCTCTCTCTCTCTCTCTCTCTCTCTCTCTCTATGCACCTACCTCTCTTCTTCCTCACCTTCTTCCTCCACATCCCTTTTCTCTCCGCTTCTGTCCACATCCCTCCTCCTTTCTCAGCCTCACCCTTCCATATCCCATCATATCTCTTCTCATTCTTTTCGTCTCCGCCTTTCACCTCCCACCCCCCTCCCGACCTCTTCCTTTCCTACTGATCCCTCTCATTTCCTGCACTTTTCTCCCCTCTTCCTCCTCCTCCTCCTCTGCATCCTTTCCCCTCTTCTTCCCTGCCTTCTCTCCTTTATTCATCCTCTCTCAAGTTCCGTCTCTGTCTCATCTTAACCTCTCACCTTCCCCTCTCCACCCTACTCATTTCCCCCACCGTCTCAGTCATCTTCCCCACCGCCATTAAGCTCCTTTCCTCATCCCTTTTACTTCTCTGCTTTCTCTTTCCCTTTCTCTCATTCTCCCTCCCTTTCCTGCCCCCCCTTCTCCTCATCCCCCCACCCTCTCAACCCCTTCCCCATCGCGTCCCCCGCCCATTTTTCACGCCGGTGTGCCTCAGCCGCCTCGTTTCATATCTCTCACCGTGACGCGATGCTCAGCTGCCCGACGTTACCCCATCGCTACAACGCTTTGCCATGATTTATGACACAACACCACTTTTTTGCTTCTGGTTTTGTATTTGTTGTGTTTTCTGCTCTTGTTTTGGTTTCTTTCCATCTGTCTATCTATAGCATGCCCTATCGACACCTAAAGGACAGCTATTGAGATCGAGTATGTTTGTGTGGATGTATCTATAAGTGTTCAATGTTCGCAGCATATCTTGTAAATGTCAGATTCGATTTAAATTAAATCTGACGTACAGTATACATTGTGTGTGCGTCTGAGAAGTGAGTCGATCTGGGTGTAAACTAAATAAAGGCGAAGGTAAGTAGGAGAACGATTCGTAAATACGAGGCCGATTCGTAATTATGAGGACAATTCGTAACCAGGAGGCCGCTTAGTAAGGAGGAGACGTATTATAAGTGGCCTAGTTGGCTTCCTAGCATCTTTTCCTCTGCGATTTATTTTGTAAAGCATCAATATTTTCATTTTATGAGATACCTTAATTTTCCTCTCTCCCTCTCTCTCTCTCTGCTGTGCGTTGTGAGTGAGGTGTGTGACAGTCTCTCTCCCCGGGGTCTTTGTGGTAGTGATGCATGACCCCTGTGTTTACCAGCGTGCACCCCTCACCCCACATACCCCCCACATACCTCTCTCTCTCTCTCTCTCTCTCTCTCTCTCTCTCTCCAGTAAGTTTCCTAAGCAAGCGAGAGTAGTGTGGTTTTGCTGTCTGAGTTGATTTCCCATTCATGAACATTTCGATACGGTCATTAATTGTGGTGTCTGGCAACTATTATGGCGTATTAATTAAAAGACTACGAATCAATGGGTTTGAAGGGTAATGAATGAGTACAATCAAAACATTACGTAGCAGTAGTAGCAGTAGAGTAACCCCAATCTGTCTGTCATCAACACTGCATAGTGAGATTGAAGGAAATGAGTTAATGCATGTGCACGATAATGAACAAGAGCATATTTTTCATTACCAACACGAGACTGAGATAGTTTGAGCTTCTAAGCCTATATTATTAAGTACAGTAAACATTACTTACTTCGTTAAGCATACTGATAATAGGAAACATCTTATAGTAAAATAACAGTAATATAAAAACAAACCGTAAATGGCATTACTTACGTTTAGCATGGCAGCCATTGTACTGAAGTTGCCAGATTGGACGGAAAATTATTATTCTCACAAATTTGAACTACTTTCGCTAAGAATGCTACTTTAGCGAATAGTGGAATTTGTAAACACATGATAGATGCTGATCTGTGAAGTCTCAAGCCTGAAGAAGTGTTAATTATTATAAAATGTGAAACAGAACTCTTACACGCTCTACTGAATGAAAAGGTGCATCTGTTCACTTGATGGAAATCTTACTGTTCTGATTTAGGGGGCATCTGACTTTGAAAGTCACTCTGATGAACTGAATACCCTGCGAAGTATGTTAAAAAGAAGTAAACCCTAATTATTTAACACTGATATGCTTTAGTGACAATACAATAATAACACAAATCAATAAAAGTGTTAGTATGTAGAAACGACCGAGGCTGTGGTCAGTGTTTACAACTTTACATGGCGCATTACTACAGTACAAGTAAAGCTTTAGGGTCAAGAGTACTTCATCCTAACCGATTTATCCTATATTTTGGTACATCGACTTCCAATGGCTGCCACAAACACTCGAGCCACATGGAGGTATTGTAATGAATTTGAAACTGCTTTTTGGGTGGCATAGGAAGCTGGGCTTTGTAACATCTCTTCCCCCAGTGATTGTATACAGTAGTAACCTTAACATTCTCTTGTGTGCTGTTTCTGTCGTTTAATATTGACATAGTTTGCATCTGTAACATACAGGATCATGCTGTTGTGAATGTTCAGAGTAAAGGGTAAGGAGGGGACGTAAAGAAGCTAGGAAGAATAATGAAAACGCTAAAAATACCAAAATAATAAAACGTTCTCTCTCTCTCTCTCTCTCTCTCTCTCTCTCTCTCTCTCTCTCTCTCCATCAGCGCTATCTCCGTCACTCCATTCCGCGCTGTGTGAATGTCCCGGCTCAACAAACAGGCTTCTTAATCAGCCCTGTCTTCCAGCCTAAACCCTGCCCCCTCTCTCCCTTACCCTCTGTCTACCCCCACTCCCCACCCCACCCTCTCCCTCTCGCCTCCCTCCCTCCCCTTCATATTCTCTCTCTCTCTCTCTCTCTCTCTCTCTCTCTCTCTCTCTCTCTTCCATCCTTTGCCCTTTCCGCCCGCCCAGCTGATATCTAGAACAGGGAACAGGAAGTGTGAAAAACGTATCAAAACATAATATACAGTACAGTAACTACAGAAGCTACGTAAGGTCAGCAAAGTGACCACGAAAGTATAAACACTCTAAGTTACATCATATTAATACAAAAATACTGCAAGCACAAAATTAATCACGTTAACCAGAAAAAAACTAAGGTAGATAATTCATGTGTGTAACTATACTCCTTTCCTCTAACTTGGTGTAAAATTCTCATCTCTCCATCTTGAATGCTGAGTTGTAACGATAGACTGGTACAAAATTATGATGCTAGTCACAAAACGGTGCTATGGAAAGTATGTAGAGTGGCAGCATTGTCTCTTCCTGCCACTGAGCACCACAAAAATAACTCACCATTAAATTCAAAACATTTAAAATTACGACACCACCTATGAGAATTTTCTAGATCCTTTAATACATTTCCTAACGGCATATTTCTTCCCTTTTCAATAAATGCTAACGCCTGTGAGATTTATTTTTCAAGACAGTACATTTTCGAACGTCATTTTTCTCCTCGTGCCATCCTTCGTCTTCCTCTTGAAATAAATGTTAATGCTTGTACAATCTTCTTTTTTTTTTCCTTTTAAATTTTGTACAGAACTTAAAGGATTTCCTGATAACATACATTCTGTGCATATCTTCCTTTGTTTTTCCCTTAAAATACATATTAAGGTCTGGATGCTCTCTCTCTCTCTCTCTCTCTCTCTCTCTCTCTCTCTCTCTCTCTCTCTCACATACATAATACATTTCCTAGCGACATGTCTCCTTCCACGTATCCTCCTTCTCCTTCTCCTTAATAAAATCTCCCAACTCCGTCATGTTCTTGCGTGACGACCCAAATCAAGAGCGTCTACAACCCCCACTTAAGACATGAAGTATTCTTGTAATTGTCCGATAGAATGCGACACTCCCTCTGCCCTTATATGCTGCATTAGGACCAGGGGAAGGAGAGGGAGATCAAGGAAAAGGGAAGGAAGAAGTGGGAGATCGAGGACGAAGGAATTAAGGAGGGAAGGATGGAAGGAGACGAAAATAATGATAAAGATGATGAGGATGAGGATGATGAAGAGGAAGAAGAAGAAGAGTCGGAGGAAGAAGAAAAAGAAGACGAGTAGGGGGAGGAGGAGGAGGAGGAGGAGGAGGAGGAGGACGACGACGACGACGACGACGACAACGATGATGATGATCAGGAGGAGGAGGAAGAAGAGAAGGAAAGCATAAGAAGGTTGGAGGGAGGAGAGGTGTATCAAGAAAAACAGGTAGACAGATGAAGTAAGTGGAGGTTGTGTGAGTGTCTGTGTTAATGGCGGGCTCTTTATGTCAGCAATTCAAGATAATGGCACAGTGGTTGAGTGACGATGGCTTGTGTAGTTATGTCCTATTATCAACACGTGTACTTACGTCGCAATACTAACAGATAGAGCTCCGTATTTTAGCTGGGTTAAGAAGTCCCCTAACACCCTTTCGTAAGTGAAATATTTTGCTTATTACACCTTACCATTCCGTATTACATAAAGTCTTCCAACATTTCTATACTCTGCATATATAACACACACTGATACTCACCAGCCATATCCAAAAGTAAATCGCTAAGGAAGAGGTGACGGGAATACGGGTCATAGAAAGTAGTAGTATTCAAGTTGGCAGAGAATAAGAG
This sequence comes from Coenobita brevimanus, assembly GCF_032717465.1. Classification (NCBI taxonomy): domain Eukaryota; kingdom Metazoa; phylum Arthropoda; class Malacostraca; order Decapoda; family Coenobitidae; genus Coenobita; species Coenobita brevimanus. Next base: position 29,822,794 of record NC_137007.1, on the reverse strand, counting down.
ACTCCGTGATATTTCTTCCTTTGTAATATTTCTTGGATAATACTCTTTATTATTCTCCTGCATGATAGTTAAGTGTGCTGTGATATGACTTGGTATGCATCACTACTGAGTATTGAGGTGTGATGTGGAAAATAAATGGCTAAGGAAGAGGTGCTGAGTAGTGTTCTAAGCCAACGAGTATACGGGAATGATACGTGTAATAACTGCAGTTGTATCGTGTTGCTGCGTCACGGTGTTACCGCATACCTCATTTGTGTGAAAAATAACTAAATAAATAAACAGATAGATAGATAGGCAGATTGGTAGACAGATAGATAAATAGATGAATATATAAATAAAGAAATAAAGCTAAAATAAAGAAATCGTTATCAGTTTAGACTGACATGTCTTAATACACTGCGTTTAGAGGACTCAGTGTTATAGACAGGAGGTAAGACAGACGGAAGAAGCCCTTTCCGGAGTTGGCTATACACCTTTCACCTTAACTTGGGCCCAGATTTTCGTCTTTTTGCGCATTTCAAGTGGCTTAGTAGCAGAATAGGGCAATGCTACGGCTCTACATCCTTTCCATTGCACTTATTCGTGACTAGCACCGTATCATAACGTTAATATAGCGTTACAGCTCAGTAGTTAAGGTGGAGATGACAGTTTCAGGCCAAGTCAGAGGTTATTTAATGCAAGAGAGAAAGAACCAAGGAGTGAGAGTCTCCAATATTTGTCCCCTTCAAAGATGGAACACTGCATGAGGCGCGAGAATCTGTGTAAGTTAGAACAATGCAACGGAGTAACACAGAAGATTCGATGGGAAAGAGAAAAATAAGGACGGATGTACTTGCCTCTTCAGCATAATGACGCCTGTTTATGCTTTATTTCCGCTGCCACCAAACAATTTAATAAAGCTTCAAGGAGATTCATGTAGTATAGATGCCCAAGGAAGGGTCAAGAGGTCTTTCGTAAGATGAGAATCCCAGTACGGAATATAACTGAAGGAAACAAACGCGTCATCGTACTCAGTTCTAAACGTAAGGATACATACTTAATAAACAGAGTTGGGAAGTAGGGCAGGGTATGTATGAGGGAGACATAACGAAGACATAACGAACTACTGACACGATACCAAGACGGGGGTTGTGCGTCCCTAGTACCGCCTAAGTGCTATGATAGGGCAGTAAAGATGTCCACATGATTTATTAAGTACTTTTTCTTTTTTTAGACGTTTCGGACGCTTGGTGGTATAAGTCTCGCGCGGGAGACGGCCGTTCACTAGGGCGCCTTGTTTAAAATTCAAGTCGAGTATGTCTCGCCGCAGCACTGTTACTTTACCGCCATAGAGGTTGCAATACTGTGTCTGTCTATTACATGTTACGGAAAACTGGTTCGGGGTTTCATGTGTGTAGTGATACAGCTTTATTTAGTACTGGTATTAGTTTCATCGTATCATGTAATTTAGTTCAAAAGGCATATATTAGTTAACATACACTAATAAATTGTTATCAGTTTCCTCATCTTATTATTCATGCAGTTCGGAATAAAAATCATCTCTGTACATTATGCTTGTGAACAGTTCCGAATGCCACAAATCAAACCCAGCGGATTGCCTTTAAATAAATGAATGAAACCTGCACTCCAGATGCCACTCTCTCAATCGACCACTGACACAACCCGATCGATACATGAACACGTGTTGCCTTAGCCTTCCTTCTCTCTTCTGCAGGATCTTGGTAACTCCTTATGTTTTCATCATCATCATCATTATCATCATTTTCTTCTTCTTCTTCATTTGACTGTACATAAAGGAAACACCATAAGATGATGAGATGATTTTCAGATCAAAATGTAGGTCGACATAACCCAACATGACCTAATTCAGTTTAATTTCAACAAACACAACCCAGGATAATCCACGTAACCTAACCTACCCTAACCTACCCCATCCACGAAACCTAACCTAACTTCATCTTAATATAATTTTATCCATTATACCTAATCCAACTAATCCTAAGAAATCCTAGCCCAACCTACCCTGAACCCCCCAGTCTAAACCTATCTACTTCAACTCACCCTAACCTAACCTTACCTAACTTAGCCCGTTTTACCCAACCTTAGCTAACCTAATCTCAATTCACCCACCCTAAGCCATACCACCTCATCAAACTCAGCCAATTCCATCTTACCTAACCCACCCTAATTCACCTTGCCTAATGTAACTCTCTCCCAGCCTATCCCCACTTACCTAACCCCCTATCCTCGTCCCTAACCCAGCCTATCCCCACTTACTTGGCCCCTATCGTCGTTCCTAACCCAGCCTATCCTCACATACTTGGCCCCTATCGTCGTCCCTAACCCAGCCTATCCCCACTTACTTGGCCCCTATCCTCGTCCCTAACCCGGCCTATCCCCACTTACTTGGCCCCTATCGTCGTCCCTAACCCAGCCCATCCCCACTTACCTAACCCCCTATCCTCGTCCCCAACCCCCTATCCCCACTTACTTGGCCCCTATTCTCCCTTACCTAACGCGTCCTGACCCACACAAAAGGGGCGAACTGGCCTTTACCCGGTCAAGCTCCTTCACATCACGAGTGGCATTGTGTTTCTCTCTCCCCCACCCCACCCCCAACCCTCTTCTTCGCCCCCACCCACCCAATCCTCTTCTTCACCCCCTCCCACGCCACCCTCTTCTTCACCCACACTCACCCCACCCTCTTTTTCACCCCCACCCACCCCACCCTCTTCTTCTCCCCCACCCACTCCACCTTATTCTTCACCACCACCCACCCCATCCTCTTCTTCACCCTCTCCTTCACCCTTACACATCCCCACCCACCCTGATTCACTGACACCACCCCACCCACCCAACACTTCTCTTTACCTCATCGTCTTTTTCACTCCCACCCACTCCACCCTCTTCTTCACCCCCACCTACTCCATCCTCTTCTTCATCCTCACCCACTCCACCCTCTTCTTCACCCCCCTCCTTCGCCCTTACTCATCCCCACCCACCCAACACCCTTCGTCACCCCGCCCTCTTCTTCACCCCGCCCTCTTCTTCACCCCATCCACTCCTTCCCTCATCCCTACCTCCACCTCACCCCACCCCACCCCACCCCACCCCACCCTTCTCCACCCCCTCTTTCATCCTTACCCACATCTCCACCCACACTGAGTCTTCTCCCTCCGGCTCCTTCATTCCTCCCTCCCACCCTCTCATCCTCACGGTCATCTCCTTTCCTTCCCTTCTTCCTTCACCCTACCGCCCATCGCTCTTCACTCCTCACCCCCTCAACTTCCACCCTTCCTCCCCTTCACCCTTAGTCCCCCACCCTCCCTTCATCACTATCCTCACTTTCACCTTCACCTTTAACCTCACCCTCATTCACCCTAACCTCTTACCCACCCCTCCTTTCTTCTCCCTCTCCCTTCCCCTCTTCCCCTCCCCCTCCCCCTTCACTCTCACCACTCTACCCTTTCCTTACCTCTCCAGCTCCCTCTCTCACCCCCCTTACCCTCACCCTCATCATGTCCCTCCCCCCTCCCTTTCACTCTCTCCCCAGTTCGTCCCGATAGCTCAGGTCGGCCTCTTTCTTGCCGGAACTCAGGCATTCTGGAGGATTCGGCGTGGCTGGCGTTTTCGGAATTTCGTTACCTATTCTGTACGATGATCAAGAAGGAGTGCTGAGGATTTGACGCTTGATATTAACCAGTTCGCTTCTACGGACATTTTTTTTTTCTTTTTACGTGAGAGTTATTGCCATCAAATTAATGAATTCGGCCATCAGTTGATTTCTAGTTACACACACACACACACACACACACACACACACACACACACACACACACACACACACACAATAATTACTTTACACTTTTGCGGAGTTAACAGGTGCTGGAGGGACGCCTTCATGTGGTAGCACTGATATAACTGGGCGGCTCACGTGTCTGGCTATACCAAAGTCCCACATTTACGTCCCTGTCCCCCAAAGAGGACTGCGAGGGAAGGCGATTTCAGCCTGCAGCCCACCAGGTTCACGTTTTAGATGAACCCGGGGCTACACCAACAACAACGACAATAACAGTAACAACAACAACAACATCTGTTACTACTTCTACTACTACTACTACAACTACTCTTCCTCCTTCTCCTCCTGCTCTTACTACTACTACTACTACTTCTGCTTACTACTACCAACAACAACAAGAGCAACACTACTACTACTGCATTAGTAAATTACTATTACACACTTAAATAAGAAATGTGATAAAACTAAGGAATTCTCCGTAAGGTCGGTGGCATGTTAGTTTATTCTTGCTGGCTCCAGACGATTTTACTCAGCTTAGGCAGTATGTGTTGTAGTGAAGGGGTTTATTAGGGCTGCATCAAACCCCACCAGTTCGAAGATGCATTTCTAAGGTGAAGAAAATCTAAAAATCGCAGACGAAAAATACAGAATAAATAACTGAACTGAAGGGGGCTAAGCTACTGACCACTGCTCCGGAACTCAACCCTGTGCAGAGTGAACCAGCTTCGTTTGCAACATTTTTGAAACACTGTCTTCACGTAGCACATCTCACATGGTAAAAGGCAGTGTTTTCTGTGTTAAGTTGCATTTTTACCCTCCACCTGACAAAGTCTGAGGAGGGTGTTGTTATCACTGGGATCAATAGGTATCCGTCCATAGAGTTGGGTGGCAGGGCGGCTGGCCGAGCGTAGAGATTTCGTTTCCGGGCCAGAACTCAGAAAGTGTTCACTAGAGCCATGAAATTTCACATAGTTATGTGTCTTATGGTGAACTGGTGCCTTTTGGTGGGTAGAATGCTGTCTTAAGTATTTTTTTGATAATGAAAAAAAAAAAATCAGTGCGACCTGCGCAAGGAATCTAGAGGGCCCAGGTAATGTGTCGTCAAGGCGTTCTCCTTACGCTCCCCTTTAAAAGACCGTGGGGGTGTGTGTGAGGGCCGTTATGCGCTTGGATAGGTGTGCAGGGAGGTGGGGGGTATGTGCTTGGTGTGATGGAGGGTTGCAACAGCGTAGCGTTGCCTATGTTTTGTCTTATTTTTACTACCTGTCATCCCCCATTAGCCTTCAATTCTTGTCAGGTGTGACGTAACAAAGATAGCTCATTTCATACTTCATTTTTCTCGACACCAATTCACCCACCCATGCGTAATATATCTCTCTTCCACCATACTCGTACATACCTATTTGGTTTTCTTTTTGGATATGGTCCTATATTACCTCTCTCATAGACACATATTTAATCGACTTTTCATCATCTACAGTTTCTAATAATGAAAGGTTCGACGATGCCCTTGAACCTCGTAAAGCAAGAAAATTCCTGCACGGCACCTAATTCTTCCGGGTAGCCAGACATGCATACAGAATCTGTCTATCTATAACCAGACGCCATAATCCCGTAAGGGTGGCCATTTGTCTTTGAATTAGTTGTTTTACGGGGAGGGGCACTAACCCTCCCCTAACCCACTTGCTGACACGTAGATATGACGTATGGGTTGGTTATATAGTTACCACCCCGCGTTAGAAATAGCTTCCTGGCTTACAGGAAACCATTAGGCTTGTCACTCAGTGTAAATCCACCTGAAAAGGAAAGAAGAATAAAAATCGACAGGAAAGATGGGAGAGACAGGAAGCGAGGAGGGCAGACACAGAATAAGAATGATAAAGGTGAAGGAAGAAGAAGGCAGCATTACATCATGTGAGTGGATGATGGCCAACACCATTTACCACGAATGCATACAGAAACTGAACGATTTGAGATAATTTACTATCTGCAGGGAGAACAAAAGATTCAGTAGAATATACTGCTCTCCTAGTCCTTCCTGCGAGGTGGAATCTTAAATGCGAGGTGATCGGAAGATTGTTCAAGAATCGGGAATCACGACTGAGACGCTGAGATGAACAAAATTACCGTGCGATAATTTTTCTCTCTTCGTTATGACGTGTTTTCCCTGGAAGGACGAAGAAAGGAGAACGCAGCATCTTCCAGCGTCCATTGTTATTCCTTCAAAGACAAATCGTAGTCACGGCGAGGAATTAATCGAAAGTTTGTTTGAGAAGCAATGTCGAGGAGTTTGGGACGGTCTCGGGAGGAGGACGGTGGGACTGGGTGATCGGTGAAGTGAAGGAAGGGTCAGACCAGTGTGGCTGCGGCCGCTGTGGAGGAGGGTTGTATGTCGCTTCACTCCTGGACTCTGCTGGCTCGGTGCTTCGGTACTTTCTCCAACCTTCCTCTGCTTTCACGAGCGAGGTGATAATGAACGTCGAGCGCGTTAGTGAATACATTTGTGGTTAGTAAAGTGACATTTAGACTGTGAAGAGCCGTCCAGAAAGATAATTAAATATGTAAAAAGGAAAGTTTCAATCCTTTCAATTCTGCTTTCGATCTCGACAATATCTTCACCGTCACTGTTTATAATTCATTCACAAATTCGATAGCGATTTTTGAGACTACAAAGCATAGTCATTCACAGCCAGGGGCGCAAGCATAACATTAAAAAAAAAGAAAAGAAAAGAAAAAGAACAATTGTGTAAATGCGGAAAAGTTTTTCTCGTGTGATGTGAAGGAAAAAAGAAAAAGACAAGTTCGGCGTAACTTCGCGGACACCAATTTTCACAAGATTTCGTAAGTGTGCGATTTTAGTGAGTAAGCGTTGTGATGGGAGAGCGTGGAGCGTGAGACCACATGTAAACACACTGGTTGCTCACATGTAAACAAACCGAGAGGAGCATCAGTGGCGAGTCCTCACTTCAGGCCGGAATCCCCAACAGGCAACCCAAGGCAAGACATAAATATTCTAGTTCTAACTTTTACTCGACCTAATTTTTGTTTCTTCCCCAGACTTCTTTGTATATCTCTTAGCTGTACAGTTAATATGACTGAATAATTATTGTTTTTTCTGCACTAATGACTGTAACAGAAAGTTAGTCGTGTTTTGAAGTTTGATAAAATTTTCGTGGACTTGAATGCCCGTCATATAAAAAAAGCTGACATAATTCCTCTCCTTTTTTATTCGTCTTGCATCTGTAGGTAATTCAAGACCTCCACACTCAGCTGTAATTGTGTTTAATCCCGGAACAAGTCCTTGGTTAAATATTTCTATGTAATTTAAGTTCCGTTCGGGTTGTTTGTGATCTGTATTCTCCCTTGCCGATGAGCTTTCGTAACACATCTTCCATAGCGATTTTCTTTGATTATTTGAGTTTGATAGCGATTTTCTTTGATTATTTGAGTTTGATAGCGATTTTCTTTGATTATTTGAGTTTGATATCAGTTTTTTTTTTTTTTATTCATTTTTCTAATATTGACATAGTTTGCGTCAGTAACATAGAAGAGGATGTTAGGGTGTATGGCAGGGAATAAATCGCTAAGGAAGAGGAGCTACGTCGTGTGCCATGCTAACGAGAAGACGGACCTTTCAGTTGAATGTTTGAATAAATCATTAGTTTTGGGGGATTTAGTTCAGAGGGAGGAGGAAGGATAGAGGGAAAGATGGAGAGACGGAGAGAAGATGAAGGTGGATGGAGGAAAAGAGAAAGAATGAAGGAGAAGAGGATGCGGGAGGATGGAGAGGTGTGAAGGGGAATGGAAGGACTGAGTAAGAGATGGAGGAAAGAGTAAGGAATGATGGAAGACGAATTACATAAGGAAGTGGAGAGAAGGATACAGCAGGATGGAAGACGATGAGTGGATGAGGAATAGAAGGATGAAGTGAGAGAATGAAGGAAGAGGAAAGAAGAAAGAAGGAAAAGGGAAGGAAGGAAAAGGGAGAGATGAGGAGTGAAGAAAAGAAGAATGGAGGAAGAGATGAGAAGAGAAAATGGCGAGGGTAAGAATAGGATGAGGAAGGGGAGGGAAGAGGAGGAGAAAGAGGAAGGGACAGGAGGAAGGGGAGAGGGGAGAGTAGGAGGGGAAAGGAAAGGAGAAGGGAGAGGAAGGGCTGGAGGAACAAGGGGGGGAGGGGAAGGAAAGAAAAGAGGAGGGAGGAAAGGAGCAAGAAGGAAGTGTAAAGGGAAAAGGGGAAAGGAAGGGAGGGGGAGAGAAAAGGGAAGGGATGGGAGGGGAAAGAAAAACAGAGGGAAGGGTGAGGCAAGGGACAGGAAGGAAAGGGAAGGAATAGGGAGAAAGGGAAGGGGAAGAAAAGGGAGAGGGGGGATGGGGTAGAGGGAGGAAAACGAACGGAGAAGAAGGAAGGAAAGAGGGAAAGAAGCGGAGGGAGAGGAAGAGGGTGAAGTAAAAAATGGGCCTCAACCAAGCTTATTATTCCCCTTGAGGAGGTTAATGATAGAGTTGGCTGTGACTATGGGATGTAATTGAAAGTTAAGGATGGCAGGGCAGGAACGCTCTCCCCCACCCACCTGTCCCTCCAGCCTACGTCAGCACGAAAACATTAGAAAAGCCACAGTGAATTAGTTACGGCCGTGAGATAAGTTCCGACCGTGAGATTAGTTCCGACTGTGAGATCAGTTGCGACTGTGAGATAAGTTCTGGCAGTGAGATTAGTACGGCCGTGAAATTCATTCCAACCGTGAGATGAACTACGACCGTGAGATTAATTCCGACCGTGAGATTATTTCCGACTGTGAGATAAGTTCCGGGAGTGAGAATAGTTACAGCCGTGAGATTAGTTCCCACCGTGAGATTAATTCCGGTCGTGAGATTTGTTCCGACTGGGAGAGAGGGAAGTAGGAAAATAAAGGAGAAATTAAGTATGTATGAAAAGGAAATTTGGACAGACAGATAACAACAAAGAAATATAAACAGGGAAAAAAGAAGGGAAACACGAGAAGTGAGAAGGAAAGGGAAACTTATGAGAGGGAGAGACAGGAAGACGGAGCAGGAAATGAAAGTTGGAGGAAAGGTAACTGACTTTGGAGGAATGATATCAGAAGCAAATAAAAAATGAGAATAAGGTAAGCGGAAAGGAAAGATGGCGAGGGAAGGGAGGAGGAGGAGGAGAAGGAGGAGAGGAGGAGAGGAGAAGGAGATGGGAGAGAAGAATTTGGGGGGAGGAGGGACGGGAAAGAGATGCAGGAAAAGAAAGACGATGTGATGATTGGAGATAGAAAAAGAAGAAAAGAGAAAAATGGAAGAGAAACGAGAGAAGGGAATTGAGAAGAGCTGAACATTTAGGAGGAAAAACGGAAAGAGTGTAAGGAAAGCTTAGGGAGGGAGGAAGAAACTAGGGGAAGGTAAGATAAAAGAAAAAAGAGATGAAAAAGATGAAAAAGGAAGGAGAGTAAGGGAAGGAAAGGGAAGAGGAAAGCCAAACCCAGTCCTCAATCACCACTCCGTACTCCCTTCGCCAGCCAGTGTCCCTTCAAGAGCATTAATATGGATGCGAACAGACCCACTTTTATGCACACTCCTCAGCAGATACGGCTATTTGCACGAGTTACCCCACCCGGTTTGAGTACGTTTTCTGTTGCTGTTTACTTCTGTTTCTCTGTGTATTTATAACATTAACTGTCTTTGTTTATTTATCGCTCAGTCTCTTGTTCCGCATTTTGATTTTTGTGTCACTTTGTTTAAGTCTCTGTTTATCAATGCATCTGTAAGTTCATTTGGTTACTTTGGTTTATCTGTGTGTGTGTGTCTGTCTGTCTCTGTTTATCTGTCTTTAGCTGTCTCTCTCTCTGTATTTTGACTCGTCTGGATTTCATTTATTTGTCATATGCCTCTTCATTTATCGCTCAACCTTTACCATTCTTTTCCATGCCTCTTCAGTTTCGAAATACCTGTCAATATACCCGTCTATCTCTGTCGCTATCTGTCTGTCTGTCTGTCTACGTATCGCCAGACGCCGCATCCTGTAAGGGGTAGTCTGAAAATTAAGACCAAGACTGAGTAGTGTTCCAAGTGGCACATTACGCCTTTTATATGTTTTAAATATCTGTAAAATAAAAAACAAATATTAAGGTGTGATGGGCAAAATAAATCGCTATGAAAGAGGAGTTAAGGTATATACAAAGCCACTTACACCACGACCCTTTTTCTCTCTTTCTCCCACGAATGCTCTTCCCTCCGCACCTCCCGCGTCTCTCCATCTCGTTCTCACTCTCCCTCTCCTTTTTCCATTCTCCTCCATCTTCTTGACTTCCGGATATCAATAGTGTGCGAATTTCTCCCTCCCTCCCTCCCCCCTTCTCTCTCTCTCTCTCTCTCTCTCTCTCTCTCGCTTTGTCTCTTTATCCATCCATCATAATTTTCTTTAAAATGTCAGATGCAGAAGTCTCTCTCTCTCTCTCTCTCTCTCTCTCTCTCTCTGATTAATAACATAAATTGAATCAAGGGAAGACTTACAGCTCATATTTACCAAGGAACCCAGCTTAATTGACTACACATTTATCAGTTCTAAGTGCCTGTTAGAGAGAGAGAGAGAGAGAGAGAGAGAGAGAGGCGCTTTTTCTCAATTATTTTTTTTATCTCGTTTCTCACTTTTTTTATTTAATTGTCTCACTTTCTCTAACGCACTCACTAAATCTGTGTACCTCTCTCACTTTCTTTCTCTACGTAGAGTGTGTGTTTCTGTCTTTTTTCTGTTTGTTTGTGTGATTGTCTGTTTGTGTGTCTGTTATGTTTCTGTTGAGTTCCTGTTTGTTGGGAGATGGAGGAATGTATCTTTCCTCTAGTTAATTCTCTCTCTCTCTCTCTCTCCCTGGTGCGTGTGTGATAGAGGCCTAGACACTTACAATGTATTCAAACCCTTTCCCTTCCCAACAATACAAACGTCAATCTAAAAAAAACACACACACACACGAAAATGAGAATAAAAGTAAGCCCGCTAGTCCAGTGGCCAGGTGTGTGTGTGTGTGTGTGTGTGTGTGTGTGTGTGTGTGTGTGTGTGTGTGTGTGTGTAATATGCATCCATGTACATTTTCTAGCAAGTCATTACGCTGGTGCATGATAGGGTAGGTGTCATGCAGAGGAATGGTGGAATTTTATGGACAACTTAAATGGTAATGATGGTGGTGGTGGTGGTGGTGATGGTGGCGGTGGTGGTGGTGGTGATGGTGGTGGTGGTGGTGATGATGGTGGTGGTGGTAGTAATGATGGTGGTGGTGGTGGTGATGATGGTGGTGTTGGTAGTAATGATGGTGGTGGTGGTGGTGGTGGTGGTGGTGGTGATGATGGTGGTGGCGGTGGTAATGATGGTGGTGGTGGTGGTGGCGATGGTGGTGGTGGTGCTGGTAATGATGATGGTAGTGGTAATGATGATGATGGTGGTGATGGTGGTAATGATGGTTATGGTGGTAGTGGTGGTGGTAGTAGTGACTATGGTGGTGACAGCGGTAATGATGGTAATGGCAGCGATGGTAACGGTGCTGGTGATAATGATAGTAATGGTGGCACGGGAAATAATGGAAACGAAATACAAATAATGTTAATAAAGGTTTCTTATAATCCCAACACAACAATCAGTCTAACCTAAACTGAATTAAATCCCTCATGGTCGGAACAGCTCTTTAATCCCACCTTTGCCACACTTCGAAAGCCAGTATGAAAAAAATATACGCTATGGTTTAAAAAATTATGTGGATACAGCAAAAATACAGTAATACAAGGCGTTTTGGATGTAAAGATAATTAAGATACAGTAGGCTGATTTAGTGTGACAGGGAGTAGTAGTGTTGAGATAAGACAAGGATATAAATGATCTGGAGGGATTTAGTGAGTGAGATTAAGTGAGATTAGATAAGGGAGTTATTTTTGATGAGTGGAGCCTGAATTGGAGTGTATGTTGACACGCACGCACGCACACGCACTTATATATACGCTTACACAGTACTCACACACACACACACACACACACACACACACACACACACACACACCGCTCGCTGGTGCAGTGGTAACGTTCCCGCTTGCCAACTGGTGGACGGGAGTTCGCGCCTCGCTCAGGTTGCGAAAAGTTTCACTGACGAAGTGGGTGGTTACTGTCCCCCTTGAGCAAGGGGATGGGTGTGTGCGTGTGTGAAGGTCACAGCCTTGACCTTAGATCGGACTATATGAGCTCTCAGCTCCCTTCCGGGAGGGTAAAATCTGACTATCACGACCATCAAGTGATCCTGACCGACCCGGTGAATTACACACACCTTTAAACACAATACACACATACATGCACACACCTTTTACAACGTGCACACATTACACACAAACAGATCTCTCTCTCTCTCTCTCACACACACACACACACACACACACACACACACACACACACACACACACACACACACACACACACACACACACAGACGTTCAATTGCCACTAGAGAAATATATTGTCTCATTGTGATTGGAAGTTGCGATATATCTCAGCCATTTTAAAACCGGAGCTTGAGAGAGAGAGAGAGAGAGAGAGAGAGAGAGAGAGAGAGAGAGAGAGAGAGAGAGAGAGAGAGAGAGAGAGAGAGATGGATACGTCGATTTTTTTTATTTACTCGTGTTTCCTCCTCACGGGTTTCTCTCTCTCTCTCTCTCTCTCTCTCTCTCTCTCTCTCTCCATTATATTAGTCTGTCGAGCTACCGTACATACATCGCATTGTTTCCTTATCTGCCTTTTTTATTCATGACTAGTTGATGTATTTTTAGATATTTAGTTATTTTCTTTTATCATGTGGTTCTCTGAGTAATTTTGTCCACTGTCTAGTTCCCTTTTTATTACCTTTTTTGTTGGTTTGTACTTCCCCTCCTTTCTGTCTGTTTTTTTATTTCTTAATTGCGTTCTTTGTAGCTATATACTTTCCTGTGTGTGTGTGTGTGTGTGTGTGTGTGTGTGTGTGTGTGTGTGTGTTTTAAGATTAGTGAGCAATTTCATCCATCGTCATCTGTCAATAAAAGTATGCATTTTTTAAGCTCCCTGAGGAACCCTTCAATATAGCATAATTTAATCCAAATACGATCATTTCATTTTATCGAATTTTACACAGCCTATCCTTTTACTGTGTCTTTTTATTAATTTCAATCTCAATTTTCATATATCCATTCCTTTCTGAGTGTTTGTATTAATTTTCTCTTCAATTCTCGTGCGGTTACTGAGCAAATTCGTCTCTCTGGAAAAAGTTGAAGTCTGCGTTGCGTGAGGAGGCCGCCAGAGGGATAATATTTATTTCCGGGTTTATTATTTATTTTTTGTAAAGGTTTATTGGTCCTTTCTTTCGTTTGTTTGTTAATATATTTTTTTTTTTATCTTCTTATATTACTTCTTTTTTCCCCGCTATATTTATTTTCATTTGATTCTTCGAGAGGGTTACTAAGCATATTCGTCCGTCTGGAAAAAGTTGAAATTTGAGTTGCGTGAGGAGGCCGCCAGAGGGACAGGACTTCTTCCCGGGTTATTCAAATTCGTCCCTCATCCCTAAATCCTCCGCTGCATTTCAGATCACCTAAATGTGGGATATTGATCGGGAATGCCGTACACCAGCTTAGGCCCGGGTTCACAGACAGATTTACGGTTAATTTTATGTCCTAACTCTTGACCTCTCGGTGCGGGAAGGGATGGTGAGTCTGGATTCTTCGCTTGACTCAGTTTCTTTCAGCAAAAATAAATCTTCGTAATCAGAGGAAAGTTATCATAATTTTCTTTTCTGTGTGTTTTTCTTTTACTCTCTCTCTCTCTCTCTCTCTCTCTCTCTCTCTCTCTCTGTTTCCATGAAGCACTAGGAAAATAGTGTGCTGATTTTTCTTTTCCATGTCTTCTGTTTTTCCCTGCAGTTACAAATCTTAGACTCCTTTTATTCTAACTTGGCCTAAAATTATTTTCTCTCCATTTTGAATGCCGAGTTGTAAGAGTAGATTAATAATTCATGATAATACTAGTCACGAAGAAGTGCTGTGGAAAGGATGTATAAAATTGCCGTCTGTCCATCTTGAATGCCGAATAGCAACAGTAGATTGACACTAGATGCTGGTGCTGCTGATAGTCACGAAGAAGTGCTGTGGAAAGGATGTAGCGTCGTAGCATTTTAGTATTCCCCCATTGAGCCCCGTGAAGTGAGCTGCAAGAGGGCGAAAATCTGGGCCAAGTTAAGGTGAAAAGAGTATAGTCACAACAGGGTAGACAGCGTTTAACTAGGGTGACCTTTTATCATGTACGGTACGAGATGCAACTTTTATTTCTTTTTTTGGCGTTTGGCGTTGAAAGTGAGGCTTGGCGTTGAATTAGTGACAGGAGCAATCGAGTGGTAGTGGGTGTAGTGATTTTTCTTTTTTTTACTACTTCATTTACCATTTTTTTTACGCTGGTTTTCCGAAATTCGCCTTGAAATGCTTGTAGACCAATTTTGACTTGTGTAATTGTTGTGACTGTGAGATGGAGGGAGAGAACGGTGAAAATGGTAGTGAGCGAGCGATTTTTTTTTTTACTATAGCATTATTTTTTTTTCTACGCTGGTTTTCCGAAATTCGTCGTGAAATGCCTGTAGACTTAACTTCAACTTGTGTAAATGTTGTGGTGATGGGATGGACTGAGAGGACGAAAACTGACAGGCTGTAATAGAGAGAAAATGTTTGGCTGTAACATTTACCTTTTTTTTTTTTTTTTTTTCTCCGAACTTTTTCGGAAATTGATCGTGAAATGGTGGTTGGCAAACTGAACTTGTGTCAGTGTCGAGCTACTGAGATGGACTGAGGAATACTGATTTATCGACAGTGAGACAGGATGAGAGATAGGTTTGGGCTGAAGTATTTGTCATTATTATAATTTTGCCCGAAATTCGTCCGGAAACATTTTTAACTTTCAGTCAAGTAAAGGTTATTAGGGAGAAATCGAACGAAAAAAAAAATGCTTGAAGTATTGACGATTTTTTCATGTAAAGACGAAAAATATTGCTTTGGTTCATATTGCGTCTTCAGATAATTTAAATAGTTAATCAAGTAAAAAGTTGTTCAGGCGAGATGGAGTGAGAACACGATTTTGCATGAAATATTTACAGACTTCTTTTATAATCAAGGCCGGATCCAGCACTCAGAGAGAGAGAGAGAGAGGCTAGACTGTTAGCCGAATTACCATGAAGTTAAATTCATTCTTACTAGTTTACACATCCCCCGGATTTTTTTTCCAAACTCTCTCTTATTTATTACCAGCTTCCCCAAATATATTACCAAATCCCCAAATTTATTAACAAATCCCCCAAGTTTATTACTAACTCCCACAGAGTTATTACCCAACCCTCAAATTTATTACCAACTCCCACAGATTTATTACCAAATCCCCCAAATTTATTACAAACTCCCCCAGATTTATTACGAAATGCACCAAATTAATTACCACCTCTTTCAGATTTATTACCAACTCCTACAGATTTATTACCAACCCGCACAAATTTATTACCAACTCTCTCAGATTCATTACCAACTCCTTCAGATTTATTACCAACTCCTTCAGATTTATTACCAACTCCCTATTACCATTTTACTAATTCTGTGATGAAATTTAACTATGTAAGATGGATATTGTACATTTTTAGCACATAACATTGTACTTTTATTATCGGTAATTACTGGCCTGTCGAAAATAGGAGGGGTGTACGCTCTCCACTCCCTCTCTCGTCCCTCAATCCTTACCTGATAAAGACTGATAAATTTACCTTTCATCTTCATACTCTCTTAATTTAGCGGCAATTTAATGTCCCTGGACCAAGACGGAGAGAGATGGCATATGTGTGTGATGAATTTACGGGAGGCTGAATTAAAAAAAAAAAAAAAGACACAAAGAAAAAAAAGAGAGAAAAAAATAAACTCAAGGAACAGTCTGATTTTTCTTGTTAGTTTTTAATGTCAGGTAAATGTTATGACAGTGAGATGCAGGGAGAGTGATATTTTGCTCGAGGAATTTACTGTTATTATTATTATTATTATTATTACTATTATTATTATTATTATTACTACTACTACTACTACTACTACTACTACTACTACTACTACTACTACTACTACTACTACTACTACCTCTGCTGCTGCTGCTGCTGCTGCTGCTGCTAACATTACTACTACTACTACCTCTGCTGCTGCTGCTGCTAACATTACTACTACTACTACTACTACTACTACCACCACCACTACTGCTACTACTTTTGCTAGTATTTTCGTTATTATTGCTATTATTATTATTATTATTATTTCTGTGAGAAAACTTTATTTTGTCCGAAATTCATCTTCAGGCAGTTGAAATGTAATACTGAGAGAGAGAGAGAGAGAGAGAGAGAGAGAGAGAGAGAGAGAGAGAGAGAGAGAGAGAGAGAGAGAGAGAGAGAGAGAGAGAGGACGCGTTTGCCTGAAATATTTACGAATCTCAGACTTCATGGCCAAGAAGTTTACGTAAATTGTTTGAAATTGGTCTGGAGCTGCCTGTTATTCTGGCCCGGCTGAAGGTGAGGCTGGTGAGACGGAGTGACACGACGCGTTCGCCCAAGATGTTTACTTTTTTTTACATATAACGAAGAAAAATGTTTACAGTTTTCCATTTAGTGACGCAAAACGTTTTAAAAATTTCCAGTAAATGTTTAGAAATTTTCCCTATAATGACGAAAAATATTTAGAAAAAGAATTCCACAAAGAAGAAAAATGTTTAAAATTCTTCCATATAATGACAATAAATGTTTAAAAAAATCCATAAAATGAGAAACGTTTAAACATTTTTCACATGTAAACGAAAAATGTAACATTTTTCACATAACTAGGAAAAATGTTTAAAATTTTCCCATATAAACGAAAAAAAATTAAAAATTTTCCATATGATGAAAAACTTTCTTTTTCACAGTTCGTTTCGGAAAACCTTAATTTTGAGTCAAGTAAAAATGCATTGAGTGAGACTGTGAATGAACGGTTATTATTATTATTATTATTATTATGAAGATTATATATTATTATTATCATTGTTATTATTGTTATGATGATGATTATTATTATATTAAAAATAATAGTAATTATCATCATCATCATCATCATCATCATCACCATCATCACCATACTGATTAACCTGAGCCTATCTTTATTCCTAATGTATGTTATACTATCCATAAATATCTGTTGCTCTTCCACGCCTTTACCACACCATCAGAATTCCGCTCTACCGCCTTTAATTCCTTTACTACCAGAGCTGTCCCTTAAGCTGGGGAAATATACTTGGACGACAGCAATAATAAAGCGAGAAAATGCCTTATTGAGAAGTTAACCCCTTTAGCTCAATGACGTATTAGTTTTCATTTTTAAGGGGGGACTTTAAGGCTTTTCCTCTGATCTGACCCAAAATAAAAATATCACCCTTTTTAGCTCCTCTGATGGCCTGGTGCAGAGTGGAGGGGTATTTGACTAGTAACCAAGGAGACGCAACTGCCTCGTATATATATGAGACTCAGTGTTAGTGACTTATTTCCGTCAGAAGAAATTAAATTGTGTGGAAACCAAAAAAAATAATCAAAATGGCTAAAGAAACAATAGTAGATGAATTGGGAAAGAAAACCGGTACAGAAATAATGAATCAAAAAAAAAAAAAATTCTTAATAATAGCAGAGAAAAATATGATAGGTAGATGAGTGGCTCGTAAATCTCGTCGGGTAAGGAAACTCCCTAACACCTTTTCCTAAGCGATTTATTTCACTTATTACATTTAACTTTTCTATTCTGTTACATAAATCCTTTCAGTCCTTCCACAATCTACACTAATAACGTACAAAAGGATGTTAACCAGTCATATCCCAAAATAAATCCGTAAGGAAGTATTCAAAAATAAGTCGCTAAGGAAGAGGTGTTAGGGACGAGAATACGGAGGGTCGCGTGCCTGGTGGTGGGCTCTGGCGTGGTGATGGTGAGGGAGTGCCATTGAGAGTGCCACCAGGGCCATCACAGTGCCACATACCATACACCACAACCACAGGGCAGGGGGAAGGGGAAGAGGAAGGTGGAGGATGGGGAAGATAGGGAGGGAGGGAAGGGGAGGAAGGGAGGAGGGATAGAGGGAAGGGGAGGAAGGGAGGAGGGATAGAGGGAAGGGGTTGAGGGAAATATTAAGGAAGGAGGGGGGAGAGGGAAGGGAAGAGGGTTGGAGGGATGAGGGTTGGGAAGGAGAGGGGATAAAGGGAGGGAGGGGTGGGCGAGGAAGGGAGGAGGGATAGAGGGAAGGGGTGGGGGAAAGATTAACGAAGGGAGGTGAGGGAGGGGGAGAGATAGAGGATGGATTGGGGAGAAAGAGGAGAGGTAGGGAGAAGAGGGAGAGGGAGAGGGGTGGGGGTAGTGGAGAGATTAAAGACCGAGCGAAGTTGGGGAGGGGGAGAGGGGCTGGGGAAGGAGGGAGGTGGAAGGAGAAAGATTAAACACGCAGGGAAGGGAGATTTAGAGGAGACTGGAGGGATGAAGGAGTGGAGAGAATGAGGGAAAATGGAGGGAAAGGGAAGAGAAGATGGGGAAAGAGGGGAGGGAAAGAGACTGAGGTGAGAAGGGGATGGAGGAAGGAAAGGAAGGGATGAGCAGGATGGAACAGAGTGAAATAATTGGGGAGGAGGAGGAGGAGGAGAGGAGGAGGAGGAGGGAAAAGGAGA
Source organism: Coenobita brevimanus (assembly GCF_032717465.1). Lineage (NCBI taxonomy): Eukaryota > Metazoa > Arthropoda > Malacostraca > Decapoda > Coenobitidae > Coenobita > Coenobita brevimanus. The sequence goes on along the minus strand of NC_137007.1, from coordinate 29,804,243 downwards.
ATGAGGAAGAGAGGAATTGTAAAGACGGTAAAGAGGAGGGAGAAGTGGGAAGAGGAGGAGGAAGGGAGAGGGAGAGAGGGGAGAGAGAGGTGTGGAAGGGAGGGAGGAAAGGACAGGAGGAGGGGGGAGGGAAGGAAGAGAGGATGGGGTTTGAAGAAGAGGGTAATAACTAGCAGGTTTATTTCAATTTATTCGCTTTCTGTTGGTTCTTATTACTCCATCTCTATTAATTTCAGTCCTTTGATTTATTTAGTTTTTTTTTTTTAATATGATCGAGTGTTTATTATCCTTTATTATAATTTTATCAAACCTTACATGTCTATTTTTTAGGTCGCCCATATCGCCCTTTCATTTGGCAATTGTTCATTTTCGATCTGCCTGTAATAATAATAATAATAATGATAATAATAATAATAATAATAACAATAATACTAACGAACTGCAATTGTACCGAAGAAATTGTGTGATACAGGTAAGAAGTCACTCTACTTGGGTAACTCAGGTAATCTACTACAGGTAACGTAAAGGCATCCCTCTGTAGTCTTAAGCCAATCTGTGCCATGTGTCCTTTGCAGTTGCATTTTGCTGCTGACCCACTAATGCAGGAGTAATGTTGCCTGATCTGGTATTTTCTCATTTACGTGTGCCAGTTCTCTCTCTCTCTCTCTCTCTCCCCTTCTTTCTTCCCCTCTTCCATCCCTTTCTCGCTTTACCTCCCTCCGTCCACCTCTATTCCCTCACTGTCCTTCTTCCTCCTCTCTCTCCTTTCCTCCGTCCCTCCATCCCTCCCCTCTCCCCCCCCTTTCCGTCCACTTGCCAATACCACACAAAAACTTTGGCGGAGTCTCGTGAAAATTTTAACGCACTGCTGAAAAAAGATCCACTGCTCTGCCTGACTTTTCAATGCTTTCTTTTTGACGCGTGTACTCCGATAACGTATTTCTCTCTCTCTCTCTATCTCTCTCTCTCTCTCTCTCTACCTCGACCTCTGTCTCCATCTCTCTCTCTTGCTCCCCTTCCAGCCCCTTCTCGCTTTGTTTCCCTTCGTCCATCACGTACTTCTCCGTTCACATTCTCTCTCTCTCTCTCTCTCTCTCTCTCTCTCTCTCTCTCTTTCCCCAGACGATTTTATTCAGTTCAGGGGAGACTTTTCCAAACTGTAGGTGTTGAACGTAGCCAAAGTTAATCTCTCCACTACAGGACATCCTTTCAAAATCGAATTAAAAAAAAGATGGTCGGTTCTTCGTAAAAAGAGGCAAGAAAATACGTCACCGGATTTATAGGATTAATATCTTCACTATGTAGTTTGTATTTTAATCCCTGATGATTACAGATGATTTTTTTTTTTTCAGTTTTAAGGTAGATTTCTCAGATCGTGGGGTATAATACAGCTTCCTTTGCTGGCTCGCTCCTTGCTATCACCAGACGCTTTTATCTCGGAAGGGTTGGCCGCGGGTGAGTCGTCTCCAGGTCGTTTTGTCTTCCGTCATCAGGCTGCTCTCTCTCCAGCTCACACCCCCATTCCTCATATACGGGATCGTTCCACCCCATCCCTAGAGCTATTTCTTCACCCCATCCCTAAAACTATTTCTTCACCCCATTCCTACCGCTGTTTCTTCACCCCATCTCTACTGTTATTTCTTCACCCCATCTCTACTGCTATTTTTTCACCCCATCTCTACTGCTGTTTCTTCACCCCATCTCTACTGCCATTTCTTCGCCCCATCTCTACTGCTATTTCTTTGCCCCATCCCATTTTTGTCTCTTTCGTCGTCAGGCTACCCTCTCTCCAACTCACTCTCCCCTCCACTTATATACGGGATTGTTTAACTCCATCCCTACTGGTATTGCTCCACCTCACCCCTACGTCTCATCCTTGGTCTCCCACTTCCCTAAATTTTGCCTGTGTTAATATGATAGACATCCAATCATTCTAAAATAGATAGATAGATAGATAACTAATAAAAAGTCGGTGTGTTTGGACTGGGGAGATTAACAGCCTGATTCGGGTAAACAGAACGATGCAGTTGTTACTCGTGTTATCAGTAGGTAGATAATGCGCGAAAATGGTGGAGAGGCTTCGTGAGGGATGGTGTGTCTGATCCGCCAGTATCGCCTCCAATAATCACCTCAAACTCGGCAGCATTTCAAACTCGCCAGCAGTCATGGGCCGAAATCGCTAATGTGTTCGATATTCAATAATTCCTGCCCCCTTCCCCCCTCCCCTTGCCGCCCCGCCCTCGCTTCCCCCTTCCTCGAGCCGCCTTCCCTCCCTCCCTCCTCACTCACTTTCGGAATTTGGCGGATTGTCGGGCTCAAGATTTTCATAGTGACTCAAAAGCTGACTTGCTGGTGACTTTTGTGGATTTCGGAAAGTACGAATGTGATAAGAATTTATAAGAGTACCCTTTTGCTTACTACTTTCGTGTCATTTTCTTTTTATTATAAATTATTATTTTTTTTTTCGAGGGGGGGCAAGATTTTTATAGCAACTAAAGCGAATGTGATGGTGACTTTTGTGGCCTTTAGACCATGAATCCGACTAGAATTGAAAAGTACAATCTCTAGTTTATTTCTCTAGAATGCGGGTGCGTTTGAGCTCAAGAATTTAAAAACGACAGCTGTAAACGTGCTGGTGACCTTCACAATTTGCAAACACGATTCGAATTTCAAAGTAGGCAGCCTTACTCATTTCCAGAATTAGGACTGACAGGCCCTAGAATCTGGGGCAAGTCAACAGCAGACGGATGTGCAAGTGACTTTTAATAGGTACAGTACGGTGAGAATTTCGAAGTGTACCCTAATCCTTTACTTTTTTTAAATCGGAATTTTAGTCCAAATGTATTTTAAAAACGGGATCTGGTTAATGGGCTTAATAAATTGGCATTGTTAAGAGGTCTAATTGGAGAGGAATAACACTCAACCTTTTGCCAAGCTACGAGTCACAACCATCCATTTCTGACGAGCGAAATGTAGGACTGAAATAGGGACCTCGGTGGTTAAAGTGACGGTTGCACAATCACCAGACCTATAGTGATGTTTTGTGCAGGTGTAGCCGTTTTGAGGACTGATGTAAAATGCCTGAAAATCCGATCCAAAAATACTTAACGGGGGATGAGGGAGAGAGAGAGAGAGAGAGAGAGAGAGAGAGAGAGAGAGAGAGAGTACTGTAATATTTTTTTTTTCTGAAGAGGCTGTATATAATCGTCACTATAACAATTTTCAAGACTTTGCTACACACTCTAGGCCTGGCAGTCATTATTGGAACTTTAGCCGCATTGTTTTCATCTGAGGGAACTGGACCACTCTCGCCACTCAAACGCTACGTCCTGGCTAAGTGCAAGTCAACAAGCCATAGTTATGGGAGCAGGGATGAGTCTCCTTGGTTACTAGTCAAAGCACCCCTCCAATCTGACTACACTGTGCCATCAACTGAACAGAGAGAGGTTAGAGATGTTTGTCAGAGTAGATGTGCTAGAATATTAATGCCTATATACCAGATTTAAACGTATTTAATTGAGATCAGGCTATAAAGGGTGTTTGTTTTCGCTATCGTGTAATTAACAAGGAAATCACTAGACAAACATTCCCCGACACGACCATCGCTTTATAAATCCAGGTCACTGTTTTATTAATCATCAAAGCTATGTTGGTACTCACGACGGATTTGGTAGCTACTGCGATTGATGTAAATGCCAGAAGATCCAAACCTAATGTATTTAATTGGTATGGGGTTCAAAGAGGTACAGGTATATATAAGTTGTCCTGTAAATAGCGCTCTACTGGAAACTCACCTGGCTCTATGTTACGTGTTACGGGGACGGCGCAGTCTGCTGGTGTGGGCGTGGGAGTGTCAGTGGAAGTAGGAAATGGATAAATTATGTACAATAGACATTGAGAACACTGGACCGTCCCCGCAACACAGGAGAAATCGCCCAGCGGAGTGGAAGAGGATTGCAATACATAACCCAGCCTCTGTATGCGTGAGGATTAGGTTAAGGGTAAATATATAAAGAAAAAATGATAAATAAATAATGAAATCGCCAGGAAATGACTGTTACTCACCGAAAACCCTGTACGAACTTTCAAACTTGATGTCAGCGCCGGATCCGGGAAGTATTTAATCGGGAATCGGGTTAAAAACGGGTCATATTATCGCGTTTTCTTTAATCCCGAGTCTAGGCTGTCGAGTGGAATGTTAACAGTGGAATGCCAGGCTGCTGATCCACACTCCATTACTGGCGGCCCGGAGAGAGGCGGCTTAGACGGGCCTGGGAGTGCGGGCTTAGCTTTTAATGGCTGTCTAATATTGTGCTTCCTGTCGCTATCGGTTATCTGGATTGGGAATAATTTAATGTTTTGCTATTGTGTGTGTGGTTATTATTATTATCATCATTATTATTGTTATTATTATTATTATTATTATTATTATTATTATCGTTTTCAGGATGTTTTTGTCAAGCATGTGAGAGAATGTTCCAAATGGAGGGATTAGATATAGTTTTCATTAACTCCCCTTCTCTACTAGAAATCTTTCATAAGCTGAGTAAAATCGTGGAATGGCAGCAAGAAATAAATA
>NC_137007.1:29782164-29792164 GCF_032717465.1 Coenobita brevimanus | reverse complement strand
CGAAGAGACAGAGGTTGAAGGGAGTCAGTAAGAGGAGGAGAGTTAATGAGACGAAAAGCCTTTGACTCCACCCTAATGAGAAGAGCTGTATGTGGGGAGCCTCCCCACACATGAGAGTTGTACTCCACACAGGTGCGGATAAAACCCCTGTATAGAGTCAACAATTGTGCAGGGGTAAAGAAAGAGCGGAGTCGGCTTAGCACACCCAATCTCTTGGAAGAAGATTTTACAAGAGATGTAATATGATCTTTCCAAGAGAAGTCCCGAGTAAATGAAACCCCAAGGATGTTCAAGGATGATGCAGGATTAAGCTGAATATTATTAAACATTAGTGGGTATACCTGTGGAAGATTTTGTTGGGTTGATAGGTGTAAGAACTGAGTCTTAGATGCATTAAAAACAACCATATTATTTTTACCCCAGTCAGAGATACGAGCCAAGTCAGACATTAGGTGTGCCATAGCCTCATCCCTTGTTTGTTGAAGTATCTGTTGGGATGGGCGTTGCGGGAACCGAATGGAAAGGTGAAGGGTGGAGTCATCAGCGTATGAGTGGATAGGGTTAGATGTACAGCTTAGAAGATCATTGATGAATAAAAGGAAGAGAGTTGGTGATAGGACAGAGCCCTGAGGAACACCACTGTTGATAGATCTAGGAGAACGATGACGTTCTACAACAGCGGCTATAGAACGACCAGAAAGGAAGCTAGTGATGAAGGCACAGATAGAAGGATAGAAACCGTAGGAGGGCAGTTTGGAAATTAAAGATTTATGCCAGACTCGATCGAAAGCCTTTGAGATGTCAAGTGCAATGGCAAAGCTTTCGCCAAAGTCCCGAAAGGAGGATGACCAGGAGTCTGAAAGGTAGGTGAGAAGATCGCCAGTGGAGCATCCCTGACGGAACCCGCACTGACGATCGGAAAGAAGGTTGTGATAGGAAAGATGCCTTAAAATTTTTCTATTGAGAATTGACTCGAAAACTTTTGAAATACAGGACGTTAAAGCAATTGGACGATAGTTGGAAGGTTGGGAGTGGTCACCCTTCTTTGGGACTGGCTGAATGAGAGCAAACTTCCAGCAAGAAGGAAAGGTACAAGTTGACAGACAAAGGCGAAAGAGTTTGCCTAGGCAGGGTGTAAGCACAGAAGCACAGTTCTTTAGAACAACAGGAGGGACCCCATCAGGCCCATATGCCTTGTTAGTACTGAGGCCAGTGATGGCAGAAAATACATCAGCTGAAGAAATTTTAATGTCAGCCATGAGGAAGTCAGAGGGGGGAAGTGATGGAGGAACAGCACCGGAATCGTCTAAGGTGGAATTGGAGGAGAAAGTCTGTGCGAAGAGATCTGCTTTATCAGTAGAAGAAATAGCTACAGAACCATCAGAGTGGAAAAGAGGAGGGAAGGATGATGAGGTAAAGTTGTTAGAAAGATTTTTGACAAGGTGCCAGAAGGAGCGGGAAGAATTCGAGTTGGAGAGCATTTAGTATGGATGAAATTATTTTTAGCAGAGCGAAGAACAGACTTAGCACGATTCCGGGCAGAAACGTAAAGATGATGTGATTCAGGGATGGGTTGGCTGCGGTACCTTTTGTAGGCCCTCTCCTTGTTGCGGACAGCATTAGAACAAGCGTGATTAAACCAAGGCTTTCTTGAGTTAGTCAAAGGATATGAGAAAGGAATGTATGCTTCCATGCCCGAGAGAATAACCTCCGTTATGCGCAAGGCACACTCAGATGGCTCACGGCCATGGAAGCAATAATCATTCCAGGGAAAATCAAAGAAGTACTGCCTGAGGGCCTCCCAGTCCGCGGCTCCAAAATGCCACAGACGACGTTTCCCTGGAGGGTCCACAGGCCTTACCGGAGTGATAGGACAGGTTAAGGTAATAAGGTTGTGATCGGAGGAGCCCAACGGAGAGAAAAGATTAACAGAGTAAGCAGAAGGATTAGTTGTGAGGAAGAAGTCAAGTATGTTGGAACTCTCTCCAAGGCGGTCAGGGATACGGGTAGGGTGCTGTACAAGCTGCCCTAGGTCATTAAGGTTAGAAAAGATGTAGGCTTGTTCACGAGGTGGATCAGTGAAAGGAGAGGAGAGCCAAAGGTGGTGGTGAATATTGAAATCTCCTAGAATGTGTCTTTGTCTCTCTCCTATATATTCCCCTACACATCTTTCACACCTTCCTACTTTCTCTCCTCGCCTTCCACACATTGCCTTCTCCACACCTGTCCTCCACATCTCCACCCCATTTTACACCTCTCCACATTGTTTCTCTCTTCACTCCACCCTTATCCATACCTCCACATTCCTGTGTTTTCCCTATTACCTTCCATCCACACCTTCCTTCTTTCCATCCACACACCTTATATTATCTCCACATCCCTCCACACCTCTCCACACCCCTCTACATTCTCTCCGCACATCCCTATCTTTTCCACATCCCTCCAAACCTCTCCACACAACTCTATGCATGCTCTCCACTTAGCCTCATCTTTCCTCGACGTCCATCCACACCTCTCCACACCTGGCTAGCATCCCTCCACACATTCCTATCTTCCCTCCACGTCCCTCCACACCCCTGTACCTTCTCTCCACACCTGCTCAGCTTCCCTCCACGCCCTCCTCCACCCTGCTCCACCTTCCACAATATGCAGTTATTCTCCGGGGCGCCACCACTGCACACACACGCTGTAAAGTAAACCATTCCACACACCCCCTCACGGCGCTACACCACGATAGCTTTACGACCGATATTCTCAGCCAGACGCCCCCCTCCCAGCATCCGTAGAGCGATATTCTTAGCTCAGCGCCTATCTAGCATCCGTAGAATGATACTGTCAGCACTTCATGCCCCTACGATAGATTTTGCGATCGACATTCTGATCACACACACACACACACACACACACACACACACACACACACACACACACACACACACACACACACACACACACACACACACACACACACACACACACACACACACACACACACACACACACACACACACACACACACACACACACACACACACACACACACACACACACACACACACACACACACACACACACACACACACACACACACACACACACACACACACACACACACACACACACACACACACACACACACACAGAGCCGATATTCTCAGCTCAGTACACCTTCCTCAGCTTCGCGCACAGATATTCTCAGCACCCCCACACCACTACGGCAGCTGTGCAACCCGTATTCTCAGCCAGACGCCATCCTTAAACCCCACTGAGCGATAGTCTCAGCCCCACACACCCCTAAGATAGCTTTACGACCGATATTCCTAGCTTAATATGCCCTCCCCAGCCTCCCTTAACAGTTATTCTCAGTGCCTTATTCTCACTCTCTCCTACCTGACCCCCAACACACCCACAATCCCACACCTCGTCTCAACTCCCATTCCGTTCCCACAATGTCACTAATCATATCCTCAGCATACCACAATTCTTTCTTTCAGTAGTATGTTAGATTTTTATTTTCGTTCTGTCTGTCTGTCCGTCTGTCTTTCATTCATTCATTTATTCATTCATAGTCTTTCTTTATTTCCATCTTTCATTCTTTCTTTCTTTCATTCATTCTTTCTTTCTCATTTCCTTCTTTCTTTCTCTCTTCTTTCTTTCTTTTAAGGGGTGTGTGGTGGGATGGGTAGCCAGGATTCCGATGGCTTAAGTGATGTGTGAATGAGTGTGTGGCTCGTTTTGTTTGGCGTGTTGATGGTACTTCTCTATTTTACGTTTTCTCTTTGATGATGATGATGATGATGATGATGATATTGATGATGATGATATTGATGATGATTATGATGGTGATGATGATGATGATGATGATGATGGCTTTCCTCTGCCTGTCTGTCTGTCTTCATCACATCTCTCTTGCATTTATAATTATTAACAGTCTTACCTGCTGCTCACCTCTCGTCTCTCTCTCTCTCTCTCTCTCTCTCTCTCTCTCTCTCTCTCTCTCTCTCGTGTCCCCCTTTCAGCCTCCGTTTTCTTTCATTTCCATAAGTTAGCCTTGAAGGACCTCGGAGTGTGGAGTTGCAAGGTTTCCCTAACAAAGTCAATTCCCCGTCTCTCTCTCTCTCTCTCTCTCTCTCTCTCTCTCTCTCTCTTTGGTGTAGATTTAGCTGATCGAGTCTGAAAGGGAGCTAGTCGAATTTTTTTTTTTTTTTTTTTTTTTTTTTTTCGAAAGCACTCTCAAGTTGAGCGTTAGGTATTCGGTAACTTTGGAATTATGGGACTGTTTTGGGATAAGGTGAATGGGATAAGGTGGGTGTGTAGGATAAGGTGAATGGGATAAGGTGGGTGTGTAGGATAAGGTGAATGTCTGGGATACAGTGATTGGATAAGGTGAAGTCTGGGTTAAGATGGTTTGAAATTTAAATGTTGGGGATAACGAAAAAATTACAGCTGTTTTGAAGGTTAGACGAGTGAATTTCGAGTTAACGTTAATTTGTGATAAAGTTAATATTGAGCTAGTTTAAGTTAATATTGAGTTAGGTTAAGTTAATATAGAGCTAGTTTAAATTTTAAGGATTTCGTGAATGTTCGGGGTAATGTCAGTGATTAAACAAAGACCAGCTTTCGTTCGCGGATGCTAAAATTTTTCTGACAGTTGCAATGAAGAGAATGTTGGATCAAGGTTCGGTGTTTGACTTCATTAATGTCCAGGATTATGTGAGATTAAGAAGCTCTTTTATTCTCATCGCTTTCCATTATTATTATTTTTTTTTTCCACCAGCGGCCATTTTACATACTCTTATGCTCCTGGTTCTTCTTTGGTATCCGTGTGTATTTTTCCTGAAGAACTATACTCCTTTCACTTGAACTTGGCCCAGATTTTCGTCTTTTTGCTGTTTATTTCACGTAGCTCAGAAGAAGACTACTACAGCTCTACGTCCTTTCCACAGCACGTCTTCGTGACTGACATCATATTCTCGTGTTAATCTCTTGTTACAACCCAGCATTCAAGATGGAGAGACGGCAATTTTAGGCCAGGTTAGAGTAAAAACAGAAGACGCATGGAGGATTAAGGATGAGAGGGGTACGCAGAGCTGCCATTAATTTTCATCATTTATTTTGCAGACCGCCTTCCTATGGTTTTTATATTCTTTAATCTCAGGTGTCTTGTATGGAAGGTGTATATCTGTTCTTGTAGACGTTCACTGTTCTTCTCAAGCTATCCCCAGTGTCGTTCATCATGGCTTTTTTCTTCCTCTAACTTTCACCGTTCTTCTAAAGCTATCACCAGTTATGTTTCATGGCTTTGTTCTTCCTCTAACTTTCACTGTTCTTCTAAAACTATCATCAGTTATGCTTCATGGCTTTGTACTTCTAAATCTACAGTATCTCCAATTGTGTTCCCCACGGCTCTGTTTCCTATCCATCTTCCTGTTCTTCACCTGTCATAATAAGCAGCACATTATATCCCGTCCCCGTACCTGATGATGCCCCCGCCTTCCCCTCCCTCATGGGCGTCTGGCAGCGTCCATATCACCACAAATCACACACCACGAGGCCAGGGCACGCTAACTTCAGATTTGTGTTGTATTACTCACGGGGGCAAAAAAATGAAAGGAAGAGAAAAGGAAATCAATGCGTTTAATGTTTCAAAACAATGACACAATCTCACCGCTTCTTCGCGCCACGGTATTCCTCTGTTCCCTCCCTCAGCTTCCACTATACACGCTTCGATCGTTCACTATCTTTCATCCTTGATTGATTGATTGATTGATTTGTTGATTGATTGATTAGTTGATTGATTGATTAATTGACTGTGTGTGTGTGTGTGTGTGTGTGTGTGTGTGTGTGTGTGTGTGTGTGTGTGTGTGTGTGTGTGTGTGTGTGTGTGTGTTTTACCTCGTGATTTTTCTTGGATTTTCCTCTCGTGTGAAATAAGCTTCTCAGTGATAGTTTATCATGTACGGACTCTATGACGTGGCGTAACCAGGTCCCATCCCCCCAAAAAGAAAAAAAGGGGGAGGAGGCAAAGATAGGGCCAACCCTTATTATGTGGGGGCCAAAAATATAAGTAAGTTCATTAATTCATGAACTTGTAATGAGGGGCCAAGAGTCAGACTTACTCCCCCTACACTCAAACACACACACACACACACACACACACACACACACACACACACACACACACACACACACACACACACACACACACACACACACACACACACACACACACACACACACACACACACACACACACACACACACACACACACACACACACACACACACACACACACACACACACACACACACACACACACACACACACACACACACACACACACAGATTCCTTGTTTCCTTCATTTCTATTTATTTACTGACTCATCACAGAAGTCCTATTAACCACTGCTTGAGGGGGAGGGGGTCGCTGCATAAACACTTGTAAGAGGGTGGAGTAAAATGCTCTTCATCTCTTCAGCTCCTCTCCTCCTACTGTCTTCAACCTCTCTTTCCTTAGCACTACCTTTCTTTTTTCTCTGTCCTGTCTCTGTCACACTGGGTACTGTTTGCCTAGACTCTTTGGCCCGTATCCTCGTCGGCTAAGGAAGCTCCCTAACACCTCCTTCTAATCGATTTATTTTGCTTATTACACCTTGCTGCATTAGAGTGTATTTAAGTCCTTCTAATATCGCCATACATTGCATTAATGACGCACAAAAGGATATTTACCAGCCCTATCTAAAAATAAATCGCTAAGGAAGAGGTGTTAGGGAGCTTCTTTAACCGCCGAGAATGCGAACCTTTCCCCATACGCTGTCTCTTTGCCGCGTGAATGCAGCACCCGTCTAACCACACACTCTCCTACCTCCTTTCTACATTCCCGGTTCGTTATATACACAGGGGAGTCAACACTAGAATAGTCTCCCCACTCAGCCTCCCCCTGTCCTTCCCCACATCGTAACTCTTCCCCACCGTCCTCTCCTCGAGCGTAACTCCCACCCGTAACTCGCCGCTCAATCCCCAGTTCTTGCCTCGTGATTTCGTGTATGCGTGGCGCTCCAGCGGTGAAGAATGGGAGTGCATAACCCCGCCCTCGTGAATGTTGATTGATTATTGGACCCTTGGACGGTATTCTGCGCATTTTACGATAGAAACGAGGTTCCTGTGTATCGTAAGTCACATAAAATTTTCTGCGATTATGCACAATTTGCGATAGAGGCGATAATCCTGTGCGATATCTTTAGCTGAATAAAACCACTCAATTCGAAAAAGTCTTTCCCAAACTCAATATAATTATTATGGTTCGTTTCTCGGTTGTTGAAGAAGCTCCCTAACACCTCTTCTTTAGCGATTTGTCTTTGGATACGGCTGGTTAATAAAATATTGTACGTTATTTAAGAGTATGGTGATATTACAATGATTTAACGTAAAAGTAGGTAGCAAGGTGTAAGAAACAAAATCAGTCGCTTAGGAGAAGGTGCTTGGGAGCTTCTTTAAACTACGTGAATAAAGGCTTAGATGTAAACAGTAATTTAACATATATATATATATATATATATATATATATATATATAAGCGACGGTCTAAACTCCCTCCACGTTTCCCCTTCCCATAGTTTCAGAGTTAGTCAGATTAATATGCTGGCCACGTCCTCCTCTACCTTATATTCTACGCTTGCATATTCCTCGCCCCTTCTCCCCTACACGCTGCCAGAGATAAAGTTGAGGGCATGGGTTGTGGAGTTTGTGGTGTGTTGGTGTGGTAGGTAGAGAGGTAGGTAGATAGATGGATAGATAGATAGGTTGACAGATGGACGGACTGACTGACTGATCCCACCCCTTCCCTCCCCTACACGCTGCATGGAATGAAGTTAAGGGCTTGCGGTGTGGAGTTTGTGGTGTGCAGATGGATAGATGGACAGGTAGATAGATAGACTGACTGATAGATAGATAGACTGATTGATAGATGGATGGACTGACTGAATGACTGCTTGAAAGATAGACACAGACAGATAGATGAGGCTGTGGGGGTGACTATTTTACACGTGGAAACTGATGGCTCCCTTTGACTCCCCCACCCACCCAGAAATTTCATCTTTCCTTTTTCCTGAAGGGTCTGTGAACTGGAATATAATTTTTCTGTAATGGTATGAGTCAAATATAGCTCTATTCGGAGGGTAGGGGGCCGAGGCTAGGCTGGCGTAAAATAAATAAATATATAAATATATATATATATATATATATATATATATATATATATATATATATATATATATATACCACACACACACACACACACACACTCTCCTGCTCCCTCTCTCTCTCTCTCTCTCTCTCTCACGTTTTCTGTCTGTCTGTCTGTCTGTCTGTCTGTCTGTCTGTCTCTGTCTGTCTGTCTGTCTGTCTGTCTGTCTGTCTCTTTCTCTCTCTCTCTCTCTCTCTCTCTTTCTCTCGTTCACTCACTCACTCAATATCTTTTTCTCCCAAGTCCAATCTCTTTCTCAACTTGAAGATGATAATTGAAATTGAGCGTAAATAGTGTTTCTCCATCCTTACTTCCCTCATTTCTCCTTCTTCCTGTTTTTAGTCTTCCCTCCTTCCTTCCCTCCTTTCTTCCTTCTTTCCTTCTTTCCATTCTTCCTTGTTGCTCTTCCTGTCTTTCTTTTCTTCCCTTCCTTCTTCTCTTTTCTTCCTTTTTCTTCTTTGTTTTTTCTCTCTTTTTCCTCTTCCTTCATTTTTCTCTTCCTCCGTCTGCGTCCTTTTTCATTTGCCTTCCTTTTCTTCCTCTTGTATATCGCTATTTCTTTTCCTCTTTCCTTTTTTCATTTTTTCCTTTCTTCCTTCCTTCCCTGCATCTCATGTGTCTTCCAGTTTTCCTTCCTATCCATCTTCTCTCTATTTTTCCATTCTTCCTTCCTCCTTCTTTCCTTCCTTCTTGTATTTCTCCCTTCCTACTTTCCCTCTTACATTCCGTCCTGCCTCCTTCCATCCTCTGCTTCTTCCTGCCTGACTCTTCTTCTTCCTTCCCTCCTTTGTATCTTCCTTTCTTCCTTCTTTCCTTTCCTTCCTGGTACCTGTTTTTTTCTCCCTCCTTCCTTTCCTCCTTATTTCTTTTTCCTCCCTTCGCTCCTTCCTTTCCTCTTTATTTCTCTTTCCTCCCTTCGCTTCTTCCTTTCCTTCCTCATTATTTCCTCGTTCCTCCCCTCCCTCCTTCCTTCCTTCCTTCTTACCTGGCTTCTCTCCTTCCTTCCCTCCATCCTACCTTTCCTCCCCCTTCACAAAAAGCCCCCCCTCCCCCCAGCACTCGATCGGGCGTGGCGAGCAAAAACGTAAGAGAGTATCAGTTGTGACGAGGGGACGGAGGGGGAGGGGAAGGGGGAGGGAGAGGGAGAGGGGGAGGGGGTGGGAGTGGGAGAGGGGGAGGGGGAAGGAGAGGGGGAGGAGGAGGGAGGGGTTGTAAGAGACACGAGGCACTGGATCAGGTAAAAATAGGGAGAATGATGATAAGGAAGAAATAAAAGGTAAAAAACAAAGTAAAATATTAAAGACAAGAAGGAAGAGAGGGAAGAGAGGTAGATGGGGAGGAGAGAGACAGAGAGGGGGAAGCTGGGGAAGGAGATGGGGGAGGAGGTAAGAAACACGGGCGACACAGGGAAAAGATTAAGGCAGGGAGAATGTAGATAGAAAATAAAGGTAACAGAAGTAAAGATAAAGCAAGGGAAGATTAAAGATAGAGAAGATGCATTAGGGGAGGGAGGGGGAAGGGAAGAGGGAGGGGGAAGGAGGAGAGGGAGAGAGATAGGGGAGAGGGAGGGGGAAGAGGGAGAGGGAAGGGGAAGAGGGAGAGGGAAGGAGATAAATACGAAAGAGATACAGTAGATTAAAGATACGAAGAATGTAAATAAATAAAAAAGATGCGAGAATGAAAACAGGAATGTGAAAAGGACAGATAAAAAAGCGAAATAGGAGAATGGAAACAAGAACAGGGAGAATGACGATA
>NC_137007.1:29732164-29779664 GCF_032717465.1 Coenobita brevimanus | reverse complement strand
TAATTACACCAATCCGAAAATTACCTCACTGTGTAGACAAAAGGCGAATAATAAGCAAACAAGTACACAATTACACGTACACTCATAGAAATACATGTGTACACAGTGAGGCAATGTATATCCGCACCTTTACATACACGTATAAATTCATAAACTGGTATATCTATATCTGTATCTGTCTGTCTGTCTCTCTGTCTATCTACATCAGTTAGTCCACACACACACACACACACACACACACACACACACACACACACACACACACACACACACACACACACACACACACACACACACACACACACACACACACACACACACACACACACACACACACACACACACACACACACACACACACACTCGCCCTGACAGAAATAGACCCCACGTCACAAAAGCACAACAGAAAGAAAGTGAGACAGAGTGAGAGAATGACAGAGAAAGGGAGAGGGAGAGAGAGAGAGACAGTCATATCAGGAGCAGAGTAAAAAAAAAAAAGCAGCTCTCTCAGGCGACTCTCTGACACTCTAATTAAGGGGGATGCAGATAGATGGAGAAATAGAGAGATGGAGAAATAGATAGATAGAGGGAAAGATAGAGAGATGGATGAATGGATGGATAGATGGGGAGGAAAGATGGAGGGAAGAACACACAGACTGATGGAAATATAAAAAGATGGCTGAAAGAATGGAAGGAAGGAAGGAAGGAGGGAAAAAAAGACAGACAGACAGATAGACAGAAAAATGGATGGGATGATAGATAGATAGATAGATAGATAAAGAGGCAGATATATATAACTCTGACTTCCCATCTTAAATCGTTCATGAGATGTGTTTGCAGGACTGAAAAAGAAGGAAAAGAAATCTTACTAACAAAAAGCAAACAGTTAAAAAATTGACATCCTAGAAGGGGTTTGGGAAGCCTGTTTATAATCATTACTATTCCTTCTTATTTTCCTGAATAAATTTACTTAGTGGAAGCAAGGCAGAAAATAAGGAAAAAATATCGACTTTTCCTTCCTCACGCGATCTCTCTCTTTCCTAGGCAAAATAAACTCGCCTGGCGGTAGAAAGAATTAATTTTAAATAGTGATACTGAATGGGGCAATTTCTTCCTTAATACCGCGTTCTCTGACTCCATCTCTGAGTTGTGTGGGTGTCCATTAAGGAAAAAATAATACGAGAGGGAATATTGTGCTGGGTGAATGTTAAAATTGCCTGTGTGTGTTATGTCCAGGGGTTTATGAGAGAGAGAGAGAGAGAGAGAGAGAGAGGTATCCGTCTTCCTTATCATATTTACCCTCCATATTTGTAAACAACTTGGAATCTTAGTTATTTATTTAGCTAGTTATTTATTAGTTAGCTTATCGATTAGTCAGGGAAGCAGGTATACTCTTTTCACCTTCACCTGGCCCAGATTTATGTCCTTTTGTTGTTAATTTCACGTAACTCATTGGCGGAATAAAACAAGGCTAAGGCTGTACAACCTTTCCATAGCACTTCTTCGTGACTAGTATAATCTTCAAGTGTACGTATTAAGGATGGAGGGATGACTATTTTTAGGCCAAGTTATGGTAAAAGGGGTTTAGTTAGTCTGTTTGTTAGTAAGTCATGTCAGTGAGTCAGTGAGTCATTTGCTTAGTCAGTCAAGTAGTTAGGCATTTCTTTAGTCAGTCAGTCAGTTATTTATTCTCTTATTCATTCATTCAGTCAGTTTATGTTAAGTTATTCAGTTTATATATAAGTTAGTCGGTCAGCCAGTGTTTATGTTAAGTGTTTAGTTAGTCTGTCAATTCGTCAAATATTTGTAGGAAGTTAGCAAGTCACTCGCCCTTCAGTTATTTAAATAGTCAGTCATTCGGTCACGCTGTCAGTGTCTTGTTAGGTACTCAGTCAGTCAATCAGTCACGTAGTCAGTCAGGTAGTCAGTCAGTCAGGTAGTCAGTCGGTCAGGTAGTCGGTCAGTCAGGTAGTCAGTCAATCAGGTAGTCAGTCGGTCAGGTAGTCAGTCAGTCGGTCACTCAGGTAGTCAGGTAGTCAGTCAGTCAGTCAGCCAGTTCACCCAGCAGGAGCCAGACAGACAGTTGCAAGAGACAGTGCTGCAAGATTGAACACTCCCCCGTCTTGCATCCCAAAGCATTATACTTAACTCTGGTTTGGGTGTAGCTTCGGCGCTTCTTTTTTTCATCTGTTTCTTGTTTCTCGTGTGGTTTATATTGTTTTATTATGTGCCCTTTCTCCTCTCCATCTTTTTTCATCATCATCATCATCATCATCATCATCATCATTATTATTATTATTATTATCATCATCATTATCATCATCATCACCATCATCATAATTATCATCATCATCATATTCTTTTGTTTTTCTGATATCACTGCTTCTTCTCCTCCTCCTCCTCCTCTTTCGACTTCCTTCTTTTAACCTCCTTTTCCTCCTCCCCTTTTTCCTCTGTAACATCAGCATCAAAACCACCACCACCACCACCATCATCATCATCATCATCATCATCATCATCATCATCATCACTTTCTTCTGTTTTTCTGCTAGTTTGGTCCTCAAATTATTTCCTTGTGTCATTGGAGATTTGAATTATTCTGTTTTCGTGGATTTCTCATCTCTCTCTCTCTCTCTCTCTCTCTCTCTCTCTCTCTCTCACCACGTTATTATTGTGATGGACGGGTATCAGTTTTGGTCCTGCATCATTTATTCGGCTTCTTTTCAGCATTTGCCACGATAAATATTGACACACTGAACTAATAATTATGAAATGTATTTGGGTGTCCTTTGGGGCTTCGTTCATTTTGGAAATTTTGACTTTTTTTTTTTTTTTTTTTTGAAGTAGGAAAACTGTGTTAATTTTTTTCGAGTGTTTTTGAATTGATATAGGATTCTTGTATACAGACATAGGTAAGAAATAAACACATGTACACACAATCATAAGCAATCTTACACATATACATTAACACACACACACACACACACACACACACACACACACACACAGGCTACATCCACATGAAATAATTTTTTACATAAACACATAAACACACACTAGCTTAGCGTGGAAAAATATACTTCTGTACACACACCCTCACGTAATACGTTGAAGCACACACACACACACACACACACACACACACACACACACACACACACACACACACACACACACACACACACACACACACACACACACACACACACACATCAGCAGTGCAAGAGAATGAGGTGTAAAAAGAGTAGCAATTACTAGCAGTGTTAATGAATGTCGAATTTGTCGTTGACAGAGAGAGAGAGAGAGAGAGAGAGAGAGAGAGAGAGAGAGGGGGGGGAAGGGGGAAAGGAGAGGAGAGTGAGTTGGAAAGAGAGTGAGTGTTCCGTGTCTGACAAATTAAAAATCCTATTATACACGACAGAGAGAGAGAGAGAGAGAGAGAGAGAGAGAGAGAGAGAGAGAGAGAGAGAGAGAGAAGAACGAGGTAGCGAGGTAGACAATACAGTGACCTAATTAGACATAACCCTTGATAAAATTGCAGTCACACGAAGAATAGCACTCCTAACTACGTCATTTGTTCCGGCACAGTTGAGTCATTAACACACGCATCATTATCTGCATAATTTACACCCTCACCTTCGTTCCCGGCCCTAATTCAACCGGCTAAGGACAGTTGTTACGAAGAGAATTGCAGCGGAGTTAGAACTGCGAACGTGGGTGTGAAGGTAAATAGAGATGAACCAGCCCTCTCTGCTGCTACGGCGATTGTCTTTTGTTAATCAGAATAGAGCATTTGGGAGGTAGAAACGAGGTGATGCTTTTCTTTTATAATTTCTATGCCTACACGGATATATTTATTTGATGATGCACCTCTTGTTTACTAAATAAGAACTGAATTTATTAACGTTTTTATTTCTGCCAATATGAGGGGAAAAGGTAAATATAGATGAGCTCGTCCTCTCTCATGATACGGCTATAGTCTTTTGTTTCTGAGAGTTTTTGGAGGTAGAAACTAGGCAATGCATTTTCTTTTACATTTCTTTATTTCATTTTTTATACTTTTTACTCCCACTTGGACACATTTACTTGTTGATACACATTTGATCAACTAGCTAGGGAATTATTTTGTTAAAGAGATTCCTGTTGTCAACGTGAAGGCCTGAGGTAAATACAAACAAGCACGTCTTCTCTCCTGATACGGCGATAGTGTTTTGTTTGTGTGACTAGAGGTTGTAGGGTTGGTGGAACAATGGCAATTTTTCTGTCAGCACGATTTTCTTTATTGTACTCTTGGTACCTCCTTACGCTTCTTATTTAGGGTACATAAAGAGGGAGGGAGGGAAACGAAGAGGCAGACGAAGGAAGAGTGGGAAAGGGAAAAGGAAGGACAGATAGAGGAAGAGAGAGAAGGAGAAATGGAAGGAGGGATGGAGGAGGAAAGAGTAAGTGAAAGGGAAGGAAGGATAGAGGAAGAGGGAGGGAAGAAATAGAGAGAACAGAGAAAGACAAGTGAGAATTTGAAACACTCCCCATTAACAGGATTAGAATTGGATTTATCGAGGGAATTAGAACTGTGAACGCGAAGGCCAAAGGTAAATATGAATGAGCCTGGCGTCTCTCACAGCGGCGCAGCGATAATCTTTTGTCAGTGTAAGTTGAGGTTTATGGGAGGCTGGAGCGCGCCGAAATATCCCCTCGACGACCATGACACTTTTTAAACTATACTCTTCCTTTCTTCACACAAGTTATGTATTTATTTACTAACTTATATACGCATTTACTTATTCTTTAACTTGCAGAGGTTATTATAATGGACTGGTTTGTGAAGAGGACTGCAAGTGTGAACGTGAGGGCCATAGGAAAATATAAATAAGCCTGCTCTCTCTCACCACGGCACAGCGATAGTCTTCTGTCTCCGGGAGAAGAGCTTTACGTGAGACTCAGGGGAGCGTGACAATTTTCCTCAATTCCATATATATTTTTTCCATTATTATTGCTACAGTCGCTCATTTTTATTTAGATAAGGGGGGACTACTATTAATGAAGGGGAGAGAATATCTGTTTAAAAGTCCGTATTTTGTACCTTCATTCGATTTTTTTCAGTTTGTATAAGACCTTTCGCGGTGAAGATGTGAGAAACAGGATACATTTCAATATATATCTAACGTACATATAATTTTTTTTTTTTTTCCTATATACCGTTTTATTCAGCGTATGTGTGGTTATAAATAGACCTATATGAAGCAGTGTATTGTATGATCTTTCTACTCTAATCAGATTTAATTGAGCTCACCTGAAGCCCTTTACAAGTACAGGGGTGGTAGAGAATGCAATATAACAACAGTGGGGCCTAAAACGATGCAATATGAGAGTGTGTTATTGTGTTAGCTGTTAGTGTTGGTTTGTGCAGTGTTTGATGTGCTAATGACAACACTACAACGCAGTACAACACAACCCTCCCTCCCTCCCTCTCTTTGTTACTGGTGTGGAGGGAAAAATAAGCGCGGAAGTTGCATAGGTGATGTGGAGATGAAGGTTAGTTTAATACACGCTCTGTACTTTGAAATTGGAGGGTGAGTATTGGGTTGTACTAAATGATACACACACACACACACACACACACACACACACACACACACACACACACACACACACACACACACACACACACACACACACACACACACACACACACACACACACACACACACACACACACACACACACACACACACACACACACACACACACACACACACACATTAAGGCATGTGTATGTGTGTGTGTGTGTGTGTGTGTGTGCTCGTGTGTGTGTGTGTGCGCGCGTGTGTGTGTGTGCGTGCTTGCATGAGTGAATTGGCCATTCTTTCCAAGGGTGTTAGAAAGGTAGTGCTGAAGAATACTGCTCACAAAATCTTGAATCAATTTTCGTCTAGCTTTCATTTCGTCTGTTTCCCTTCAACCTTACTACAATACACTATTTTTTTTTTAAGTTAAACTTTTATTCTGCAGGCGATCTAAATGTACAGACCACCTCGGTAAAGTAAGACAAAAATTCACTAAATATTTAACCTCCTCCCCTGCTCACTTTCTGCTGCTGGCTAATGATACCTGAGAGACTTGGTATATTTCTCTGTCATAGATAATTTCCTTTGGTGTGTTAAGGGAGGATAGTGACGGACATGCCCTAAGTGTGAAGTAGTGCAACAGTAGGTGAAATTTTACCCCTGATTGCACGTTGGTCGGAGCTCCACCCAAAGCGTTTACCTGCTGCTGTTTGAGTTTGTGTCAATAGATTGGCCGCTACGGAACTGTACACTAAAAACTCCAATATGTGTGACTTCCAAGAATTAATGTCATTGTAGCAATCGTCTGTTCAAAGCACACTGCCTATTACTGCTACATTGACGTGACACACACAACACAAACGCAAGTGTGTCACATTACAACTCAAACGGCCAAGTGTCACATTACAACACAAACGCTCAAGTTTGTCACATTACCTCCTAGTGCTACCTCGGCATGACACACCAACACAAGCATCTAAGTGTCTTTCATTACCACTTCCTGCCACCTTCACACAACATACACAAAAGTCCCAATTATAGGCAGATAAAAAAAAATGTTCCGAGAGCACACCGACACCACGCACTAACTTTGACCTTGATTGATTTCGTCCAAAGCTGAATAATTTGTCATTCCCAGTCCCACTGCTTATTGCAATTTTAATCAAATCGAAAGTTATTGCTGAGATATTTTGTTACCCTTCATACCTACATATTGTATATACATACCTGTGTATGCATCTGTTCATACATAAGTACATGTAGACACACACACATACATACATACATCCTCACATACAGATCTACATACATGCATAAAGATTACGTTCAGATTTACATATATGTTTACATACATATTTTCTTACGTACATACAATACATACATACAACACATACATACATAGAACCAGCGTAATAACAGCAGCCAATAAACACCTTGTAAGCATTTCTGGAAAATCATTGTCGTAAAACACCACACAGATGTTTACTAGCCCGTGTGACTGAATGCACGCAGGTAATGGCAGGTTAGAAGAGGCAGCACTTGGTCAGGTATCGATGTTAGATATTAGGTAAAAGCGTTGTGCAGTTACTACCACTTTACTGGCTATGTTGAGAGGACGGCTGTGTTAGGATGTAGTGTTATTGGGGTAGGTTAGGGTGTGGTGGGTTAGGTTAGGGTGAAGTGTGCTGGGATAGGATGAAGTGTGGTAGGGTAGGGTGAAGTGTGCTTGGCTAGGGTGAAGTGGGCTAGGTTAGGAGCATTGTTTAGTCAAGAGCAGGACTAGAATATTAAAAGACTTAAATTCGATTGTAGTGTTGGGAGTAGAATTAGGATGATGGTGGTGTTGGTCGTGATGATGGTGATGGTGATGGTGATGGTGGTGATGATGATACACGAGCCACCATTTCGTGTAAATCTGTGGTTCACGGCAGCCTTAATTGTGTGAAAATAATAATAATAATAATGATAATAATAATAATAATAATAAATTATTATTATTATTATTATTATTATTATTATTATATTGAAAGCAATAACAATAAAAATGGTAAATCTTGGTTATCCTCCTCTGCTTCTGCCACTGTAGTTCACCACCATCAAAATAAATAAATAAATCAGTCAGTAATAAAACGAAAATAAAAATAAAATAGTGTGGTCATAAATAAATCAACAAAGGTGTGTAAAAAATGCAGACGCCAAAATAGCAACCAGAGATTTGTATCCTCGACCAAAAATTGTGATGCAGATGACAAGTTAAGTTTAGATGGAGGGAGGAGGCGAGACGAATATTAAACAGAGAGGGTAGAAAGCGAGACGAGAAGGAAAATACTGCAATAATGACACTACGAAGAAATCAGAGGAAAAAGAAAATGAAGAGACGGTGAGGCAAGAAAAAATTAAAGCGACCAAAAATGAAATCCGGAAACAGCGAGGAAACGAAGAAAAACAGGGAGGAAACGAGATAAAAATTCTATTAAAAAAATAAGACAATAAAGAAATATGAAGGAAAAGAAAAAGAAGAAAGAGATGAGACTTGAAAAAATTATAAAAGGCAAAAAAAAAAAAAAATAGAAGACTTATGAAAACAATGAAAAAATGATGAATAAAAGGGAGAAAACAAGATGAAAAAAACTATAACACTAAGACAATAAAGAAAATAGAAGGAAAAGAAAATGAAGAAACGAGGAGAGACAGAAAATGAAAAACAAGAGACCAAAATATAAGAAAAAGGAAAACGGGAATTGACAAAGGAATAAAGACAAATGTGGTGACAATGAGAGGAAGAAGAAATTTGGACGAGATAAAGAAATGAGGTGATGTGTCAGAGAGTAGACTGATAGATAGATAGATAGATAGATAGATAGACGGATAGATGGACTGATAGACAGATAAAAGGTAGACATCATAACAGTGTTTAATATAATGAGATCCCCGAAAAACATTAGATAGATAGAAAGATAAAGAATTAGATAGACAGAGAGAGAGAGAGAGAGAGAGAGAGAGAGAGAGAGAGAGAAGAAAAGAAAACAGAATAGGTGAAGACGAGAGGAGAGGAGGAGGGAGACAAGGAAGAAAATAGCTTCATATTTACGACTCTCATCCATCCCTCCCCTCTCCTCCATCTCTCCCCTCTCTTCCATCTCTCCCTTCTCCTCCATCTCTCCCCTCTCCTCCATCCCTCCCCTCTCCTCCATCCCTCCCCTCGACCGTGAATCAGCGAGGATGAAAGATGGAGTGAGAGGATGAGACGCAACCACCTGCCAGCAGCTGCCGCCGAGGACATAAGCACAATGTGGGGAGGAAGGGGAGGGGGAGGGGGAGGGGGAGGGGGAGGGGGAGGGGAGTGGGGGTGGGGGAAGAAGAAAAACGCAATCGAGGGGGGGGGAGAGGGAGAAGGACGCATGAGTGAGAAAAGAGTGTCTTAAGTAAAATCATCCGGGCATTGCAAGAGTAAATAAAAAAAAAATCGCCATCGCACTGAAAGGGATAAAATTATATTCTTTTCCGTGTTTGTGTGGCCATAAAACAATTCTGGACTGACAAAGAAAAAAGAAAAAAGAAATAGGTCCAAAAGTCTCGTCAAGCTCGAACGCTCTTGGGAACTCCATGACGAAATTAGGCGGGAAAGTAAGTCCCCTGCCAGCCACCACAGAGAGGGCGAAAAAATGAAAGCAAAAGAAAGAAAAAGAAAGAAAGCTGACACTGTCTTCCTGGGAGCTGAGTAAAATCCTTGGTCGTCAGCGGGAATGAAATTGTTGTAATGAAGGATTCTGTGTCTCGGCTGACCAAAAAGACAACACACACACACACACACACACACACACACACACACACACACACACACACACACACACACACACACACACACACACACACTCACACTCACACACACACACACACACACACACACACACACACACACACACACACACACACACACACACACACACACACACACGTTCTCTCTCTCTCTCTCTCTCTCTCTCTCTCAACATCCACGTATCCCCCCAAAATCAAGTTTACAGCATTAAAACAATAGTGTCGCTGGCGCAGGGGTGGGTCCAGGTTCAGATCACGTTCCTAATTCCCGTTTTCCGTGACCTGTACACCAATCAACCCATTTCACCTTGATCGAAATTTAATCCACTTAATTCTGTCTACGAAGAACCATTTTATATATACTGTCGAGGTAGGTGATCTCTTCTACATCAAGCTTAAGTCAGTTTGTTGAGGCTGAATACATGCAAAGGCTCGAAAATCGCCGGGGTAAGGGTTAGGCGGTCTGTCTCCTTGTGCCTACGCTTCATCTCCGTCGCAGTGAGGCTGGGTAGTGTGTGGGTGCTCCTCAGTTGATATGGTCGGCCTCTTGTTACTCTTAGCTTAGGATAGTTAAGAATGAAGGATCGGTGTGTTATCAGTTGAATATAAAGACACACACACACACACACACACACACACACACACACACACACACACACACACACACACACACACACACACACACACACACACACACACACACACACACACACACACACACACACACACACACACACACACACACACACACACACACACACACACACACACACACACACACACACACACACACACACACACACACAGACTCTACACCCTTCAAAAGTTACAAGACAGAGGGGGAGAGGAGTGTACCCCGCCTATGTCTCCTTCAGTAATGCCCTGAGTCCGTGACGTGCAAGATGATTACCCGATTAAGCTCCCCCTCCCCCACTCCCCCAGGCTTGCTTATGAGGGGGAGGAGGGGAGGGGGAGAGGAGAAATGAAGGGGGAGCGGAAGGGGGGAGGGGTGGAGGGGCGCTGGAGTAAAAACATTCTCGTAAGACAAATATTTTTCCGGGTTTCGTGATGATGCGGCCAAGGACACAGGCCAGGCGTGGGTTGGGGGGGAGTGACCTATTTTTTCTCTCTTTTTTTCTATTTATTCTCTCTCTCTCTCTCTCTCTCTCTCTCTCTCTCTCTCTCTCTCTCTCTCTCTCTCTCTCTCTCTCTCTCTCTCTCTCTCTCTCT
The DNA here is from genome assembly GCF_032717465.1 of Coenobita brevimanus. Taxonomy (NCBI): domain Eukaryota; kingdom Metazoa; phylum Arthropoda; class Malacostraca; order Decapoda; family Coenobitidae; genus Coenobita; species Coenobita brevimanus. Next base: position 29,769,048 of record NC_137007.1, on the reverse strand, counting down.
CTCTCTCTCTCTCTCTCTCTCTCTCTCTCTCTCTCTCTCTCTCTCTCTCTCTCTCACTCTCTCTCTCTCTCTCTCTCTCTCTCTCTCTCTCTCTCTCTCTCTCTCTCTCTCTCTCTCTCTCTCTCTCTCTCTCTCTCTCTCTCTCTCTCTCTCTCTCTCTCTCTCTCTCTCTCTCTCTCTCTCTCTCTCTCTCTCTCTCTCTCTCTCACTCTCTCTCTCTCTCTCTCTCTCTCTCTCTCTCTCTCTCTCTCTCTCTCTCTCTCTCTCTCTCTCTCTCACTCTCTCTCTCTCTCTCTCTCTCTCTCTCTGCAGATTTTAACAGGGGATCAAATACGTGTCCATTTTTTTATATAGGTATATTGTTGTGTAGAGAGAGGGAAGTGGATAATTTTTTTATCTTGCGCTCTCTCTCTCTCTCTCTCTCTCTCTCTCTCTCTCTCTCTCTCTCTCTCACGTATGGGCTAATCCATTTTTTAGCCGCTGCATCCTTTTTTAAACATTTTATTTTCGGGAAGAGGGGCAGAAACGAGACCATTATCTTTTTACCCATTTTTGGAGGAGAGAGAGAGGGGAAGTCACGGAGCCTCTTATAATTTTTAATAATTTCCCTTTTTAAATTTTGCATATATTATTTTTTGAAAGGCGATTCAGCGAGGGCTAATCCATTTTTTCATATCTTTTACTGGGGGATTTTTTTTCTCTTTTAAATTTACGCAGCTAGAAGACATTTTTTGAGCTTGACGAGAAACTTATCACAAATCTGGTTAAATGTGATCAGATTTTTACTATTTATTCTTTAAGAGTTGATTAATGAAGAGTTGTTGTGGTAAGGGAAGCATGTGGGATGGAGGAAGAAAATAATGTGGCTGGGATGATGAGTGAATGTGTGTGTGTGTGTGTGTGTGTGTGTGTGTGTGTGTGTGTGTGTGTGTGTGTGTGTGTGTGTGTGTGTGCGCGTCTGTGTGTGTGTGTGTGTGTGTGTGCAATTTTGTATTTTCCCTCTGAAATGACTAGGATAAAGGATGGGCTAATGATGATATATTTGCTGATTATAGCAGCAGTGAAGTTGATGTCGCTGTTGATGATAAATTGGTGATGACTGTGATAATGGTGGTGATGATAATGATGACGACGACGATGGTGATGATGATGATGATGATGATGATGACTGCAATAATACTGATACTAATGATGTTAATGATGACAGATGGTATATAATTAGCTGCAATAAAACTACAAGAAACAAACTCTAAAACTTTTGGTCGTCCCTGCCTCCCTCTCCCCCTCCCTCATTTATTTCCCCCCCCTCCCTCTCTCTCTCTCTCTCTCTCTCTCTCTCTCTCTCTCTCTCTCTCTCATTTTAACTCTTCCCTCCTCCCTTTCCCCATGATTACTGCCCTTCACTTTTCATTCTCCCCCTCTCCTCTCCTTTTCCCCTCAACCTTGCCCTCTCCCTCTTTATTTCCCTCTCCCCTTACTCATTTTCACTCTCTCCCTCTTTTTCCTCTCTCATTTCTTCATCTTTCTCTTTTCGTCTCCTCCTCCTCGTCTATCCTGCTCACTCTCTCCCTCTCCCTCTCTTCCTTCTTCCACCCCCTCTCCCTGTCTCTTCTTCCTTCACTTTCTAGCCATCTCCCCCTCCTTCTCCCTCTCTCGCTCCCTCCCCCTCCTCTCCCCCTACTATCTCAAGCTCTCATGCCCTCCCTCTCTCCATCCCTCTCTCCCTCCTTCCCTCCCTGCCTCCCTCCTCCCCTCCCAGCCAGTATTTCAGAATTAACACGGTCTCTCCACAACTTTCTCGCAGAACTTATACCGAATTTTTTGATTGGGATCTAATTAACCTTCTCTGTTTAATTGTGGGGTCTGATCCTTTCCTTTCTAATGCCGGTTTTGTGGTTGTGGTTTTGGTGGTTGTGGTTGAGGTGAGGATGTGGGGGTGTATGTGTTTTTGTGTGTATGGTGTGTGTGTGTTTGTGTGCGTGTGGGGAGGAGATGTGTGTGTATGTGTGTGTGTGTGGGGGGAGGAGATGTGTGTGTGTGTGTGTGTTGGTAATGACTTTTGTGGTGGTGGTGGATTTTGTGGTGGTGGTGGTTTATGTTGGTGTTGTGAGTGAGGTGATGCTTGTGGTGGCTGTGGTTGCAATGGACTAACTGTGGTGGTTGCTGTGGTTGTCAAGGTGGTTATGGTGATGGTTGGGGTTGTGGTGGAAATGTGGTGGTGGGTACAGGGACTGAGATGATGCTTGTTGATGGTGGTTGTGTTGGTTATGGTGTTGGTTTTGTTGGTTGTGATGGTGGGATTGATAGTAGTAGTAGCAGTAGTTGCAGTAGTAGTAGTAGTAGTAGTAGTAGTAGTAGTAGTAGTAGTAGCTGTGGTGATTGTGGTAGAGCTCCAGTTACAAATAAATCCCAAGCTCATTACGAACCCCAATAGTTTTCCAAAGCTTTCTCTTCTTCGTGACTTGCGCTCCGTCGTAAATAAAAGAGATTTAGCGACATATTAAGACAGTGATTCAGTGTGCTTGGTGCGCCATTGTTACCTGGTGAAAATTATTACTGCCAGAATAACTAACTTTTTTATTTACAAATTTACCTATGGATTATGCAGGGTAGTCCAAATTTAGCGCTGCTCTAGTAATTCACCTAATTTTTTTCTTCGTGTTGTGGTATGGCTCTGTCGGCTGGTGTGGGTATGGCAACTGGAGTAGGAAATGATTTAATGATGCTGGGTAGAAAATGATTATGTTTAGCATTCCCGACATCACACGAGGAAGTTGCTCGGGAATTACGTGCATAACTAAACCCGATTTTATCCGATTTTAGCCAAAGTTGGTGGACAGGTGGAGACAATTTACTTTAAAAAATAGGTAAATGAATTGAGTCAGAGGGCTAGGAAAACTGTCTGTCTGTATCTATTTATCTGTCTATCTCTGTAACTATTCATCCATCCATCTGTCTCTCTCTCCCTGAAGGGGTGGGCACAAACGAATCGCCTCCATGTCACCCTACCCTACACCATCAAGCAGCCATCTTGCCAACTCACCCTCCCCCCACTATTCTCACATACCTCTCCTCCCCGTCCACACACACACACACACACACACACACACACACACACACACACACACACACACACACACACACACACACACACACACACACACACACACACACACACACACACACACACACACACACACACACACACACACACACACACACACACACACACACACACACACACACACACACACACACACACACACACACACACACACACACACACACACACACACACACACACACACACACACACACACACACACACACACACACACACACACACACACACACACACACACACACACACACACACACACACACACACACACACACACACACACACACACACACACACACACACACACACACACACACACACACACACACACACACACACACACACACACACACACACACACACACACACACACACACACACACACACACACACACACACACACACACACACACACACACACACACACACACACACACACACACACACACACACACACACACACACACTCTCTCTCATACAATAATCACCCCCATCAAATCAACAAGCCAACCTTTCACAAACATCTCATCTGTGCGATAGCCAAGTGCAAGAATCGACTCTGCAAATCTATTATACATAAATGACATTAAACTGTCCCTAGCATCTGTTCCTGGGTGATTTATTTTGTATATTGTTCCATATCTTTCTCTCACATGATATTGTTAAGGTTTGATATAGACCTATTTTTTGGATATTGGGATGTAAGAAACAGAATAGATCGCAAAGGAAAATGTGTTAGGAATCGTAAAAAATATTTAGAATATGGCCTCTGGAACCATCGATTACAATATTATCTGTTAATTTATCTGTATCTTGTGGTAGGTGGGGACGCTCACCATCCACTCACTCAATGTATTGCTGCTCTCGAGTGTCTGCCCTGTCCTCTCCTCCATCCTTCTTTCCTTCCATCTTCTGTCTTTCTTTCCTTCATTCTTTCCTCGTCTTTCTGCCTACGGGTGACTTTGCACTCCCTCTTCTGTCTTTCATTCCTTCATTCTTTCCTCTTCCTTCTGCCTGTGGGTGACTCTACTCTCAGTGACAAGCCAAATGGTTACCTGTACACCAGGAAACCATTTACTAAGCTGGGTGGTAACCATATAACCAAATTTTGACGCCTGGTGGTTTAGTGGGTTGTATTGTGCTCCAATCGGATTGAGCCGGTGAAGGTTTATATCCAAGGGGTGGTTGGGGTTTATTGCTCACGTAATGCCACTCAGGGATGAGTGAGGCTGGTGACTCTCATCTTAAATGTCGGGACCAACTGCCTAGCCCTGGGCTCCTACGCTTCTCATGGGGCAACGTAGGATTGGATGATGATGATGATGATGATGATGATGATTATCTGTATCTATATCCTATCTGTCTATGTCCACCTGTCTCTTTGTCTATCTATATCTGCTTGTCTGTCTGTTTGTTTGTTTGTGTTCATCAGTCAATCAGTCAATCAATCAGTCTCTCCATCTATCTTTTTATCCATCTATCTGTCTATCTTTCTATCTATCTACCTACGTATCTATCATCAGGCTTGCTATGGCCGGAGTACAATAATTACCTTGAGTGCGGTACGACGTTCTTCCATCGATAGAAAACGTACACCTTATCATAGCACAGTTGCCTTATTTCCAGCCTCAATGTGTGTAAATAGCGTCAATGTGTGCAGGTAGCGAGTGTTATTGTAAATAGCGTCAGTGTGAGTGTAAATAGCGTCAGTGTGAGTGTAAATGGCGCCAGTGTGAGTGTAAATAGCGTCAGTGTGAGCGTAAATGGCGTCAGTGTGAGTGTAAATAACGCCAGTGTGAGTGTTAATAGCCTCAGTGTGAGTGTTAATAGCCTCAGTGTGAGTGTTAGTAGCGTCAGTGTGAGTGTAAACAGCGCCAGCGTGAGTAAATAGCGCCAGTGCGAGTGTAAATAACGTCAGTGTGAGTGTAAATAGCACACCACCCTTTTACAACATGCCTCTGTGGATATCCTTTTGTATTCCAGGCTGCGTTGGCTCCGTAGTGCCTCTCTTCTGGCGATTTATTTTGCCTCCTACAAATTTCCTCGTATGTTATTTAGATTTTTGTAATAATGTCATAATTTAAATCATTACAAGAAGATATTGATGTAAGTGTGTTGACTAAATCGCTAAGGAAGAGGTGTTACGGAATCTTGGAACTCAGGATGGGTAGATATCGTCAACGTTTTATTTATCACAGTTCCTTTTCAATTAGCACAGGTGTGGGTGTTAAGAAAGTCCTCTAATTACAATTAATGCTTAAATAAGTCTTCTAGATAACTCGACTAGATTCGTTTCTTTCTGTGATTCTCTGTCTTTTTTTTCTGTCTGTCCGTCTCTCCCTGTCTCTGTCACTCTCACTGTCTGTATGTTTCTTCGTCTTATTTTCTGTCCTTCTCTTCTCGATTTCTGTCTCTGTCTCTTTGTCTGTCTCATCTTCTGTCTATCTATGTCTGTCTCGATGTCTCTTTGTATATCCTTTTCTGTCTATCTGTTCACCCAGTGCAATGTCTGTCTATCCTTTCAGTGGATCTCATTAAAATTACGGACATAATCAGGGTGAAAATTTGTCGATATGTTCTAGTTGATTATAGAATACGACAGTTAAATTTTTGGTAAATATGCACCAAGAGGACAGGGAAACAGCAAGAACTTTTAACCCAGTACCAGGTCAGGGTGTCGTGGCAAAGGTTTGTATCTACTGAGCGTCCTTCTGGTATTACACCTGAACTCGGCACAATAGCTTTCAGGCTCATACTATACCAGAACACACCACAATGGCTCTCTGTGTGGTATATCTTTGGCATTATTACACTGGCTGTTGGCTGGATGGTCAGGGTTGGCAAGAGGATTGTTCGTAAGGCTCCGTTGAACTTTTAATGATTTCGTAGACTAAAAATTTCGTAAACTAATTTTGCACGTCCAACCACAGTCCACCATTAACCCTTTCGGTACGATGCCATGTCTCTTTTTCTTCATGCCTCTCACCGGGCGATTTATTCAGCCTAGGAGAGACTTTCCGAACTGGGGTGATTTGATACAGCTTTCAAATGTAATCGGACTGAAGGGTTAAGGTTATATTACACACCAAAATATAACCGAATAAGCCAAAATATATCTAGTTTAATATTGCTAGCTACATTATACTCGCTTCCCGTTAGCGAGAACGTTGTAACTTCCCACACTCTTACACGACCTGAAAATATAATCTTTCGTGGCCTTATACATAATCTAACTTGATTTATATATCCCCACGGAAGGTCTATAAGAAAAATTATCCCTCTAACTAAAACCAGACTTCATATTATACTAAAGGAAATCAAAATATGTCTGTCTTATATAATTGGGTATATTACTTGTCTTCTTGGAGATTTTACTAGCGCGACCATTTTTGAGCTGGTTCCCATCACATTCAACCCTCTCACATTTCCTTGCTAAACTAGACAAAATTCACGCGTATAACAAACATTCTAAGATGAAATTATACCCTGAACTCTAAAAATTATGCCTAGAGACTCAGTTATATCTCTAACATCCCCAAATATCTCCCCGTGTGGTATTATTGGATCTGTTACACAAGTTTCTCTCGAGGGTTTGGTAGCGCGACCGTTCTTGAGGCTGGCTCCCTGTCCCACTTGACCCCTGAGACCGGTATCTGGTGGAAGTGATACCTTTGTCCGTGCCGCTTCTCCTGCTCTCCCTGCCCTATTGAGAGAGAGAGAGAGAGAGAGAGAGAGAGAGAGAGAGAGAGAGAGAGAGAGAGAGAGAGAGAGAGAGAGAGAGAGAGAGACTATATGTAGGTGACTGTGAACTTAAATGGTTTGTTATGTTTGTGAATAGGCAGTCGTCAGTTGTGTGGTTGGCAATTGTGTAAGTAGGTAAGTAGGTAGTCATTGTGTATGTAGGTAGGTCAGTCAGTCGTTATGTAAGTAGACAGACGTGTAGAAGCCATTGCGTAAGTCCCAGCTAGTTATATAATCTGTAATTATGTAACTGACTAAAAAAAAATATATATCGGAAGGTAGAGGCAGAGTTTTGAACTTTGGTAACGGTCAAAAAAATATCAGACACGACCCACAAAATCCTTCCCAATTTTGAGACGGTCATTCGTCGCGGTTCGGGTCACTAAATAATTCGTCTCAATTCTGGATTTATCATTTACTTCAATATTACCTGAAGGCGGATGTGCCAGTGGAGAAGAAATTATCTAGAATTAGCTAGATGAAAAGATTGAGGGAGAAGATACAGCTAGTCTCACAGATTCATTTATTTACTTTTACATATACGGGATTCTGAATTACAAAGAAAGATTTTATTAACTCTGATATTTGAGTGTATTTCTGTGGTTTGTTTTTTTCTGAACCAATAAAGCAATATCCGAGCCAGCTCATTGATTCGATATTAATTACATTACTGACATTTTTTTTTTTCCCTCCGCCAAGAATATATTTGTGGCTTTTTTTTCTGTTTTTGTCTGTTTGTTATTATCATTATGAAAAGACTTTTGGATGGAACTGTAACAGATCTGGTATAATTAGGAACCATATGAGGAACAACTGATTATATTTTGGGAGATAAAAAATCAGGGTGAAACCGATGATGGAGCTGTCTTGTTGGATTTTGCAAGATCTCGTTAGTTTCTGATAAGGATTCGAGAAAATGCATCAATAATACGCACCGTCTACGTTTTCGTGGGAAACCGTGGAACATGGCTTGGCAGCTGACATTTACAATAAGCGTCGTGAACCCCCAAGCCTCCTTAGCATCCGATCCTCCCCGTGAGAGATCCAACATCGAGTATAGAGCATCGAGTCCCTTAAATCTTGTAGTCTCGGCGCTCTTGCGTCCAGTGAAAGCAAGGACAGAGTCGTCTCTTCCCGCCAGATGCTCCCAACTCCAAGATGGATGGAGGGATGAATAACAAATGACGATCGGAAGGCGCAGGGACTAGTTGGCGGGAAAAGGTCGATGTCTAAACGTTGATGGCGGCCTGAATCTTCCATGACGCTCCGTAGTTACACTGGCGATGAACTGGAGGTAATAATTTAACGAAGAAAAGAGACTGTGTTCATTTCGTCGCACATTGTTTTCTTTAGTTAACATTTTGAGGATTGTTTTTCATTATTATGTCACGTGGTTGTTTTATTTTGTTGTTATTGTCTTTCAGTGGCGATGTACTTGGGGATAATGATAATAATTCAACGACCAAACCTAAACTGCGTCCATTCCGAGACGAAGTATCCCATTTCATCGGTAAATGTTTCTGTTGATACTGACATTTAGGAGAGTGACTATTATTTTTAAGCTTTCGTCTTATGTTTCCTACTTATTTTTTTTTTTTCTAGTGGCGATAAGCTTGGGGCAACTACTCTAACTAATAATACAAGATTCTTTCCATTTTGAGGCGAATTACTTAAATTTGACGCAATGCTTTTCTTTTCTTTTACATTTTTCTTTCGTTTTTTATTGATAGATGTGGATTTTTTCAGATTGTTTTATTCACATTTATCTCTCATATACGATATTTGTTTTTTGGAGGTCTTGAAGGGCACCAGTTCACCGGATAATATGAGATTTTGTTCCTCCTGAGCCGAATGAGATAATTTCGCTGTTTTTTTTCCTCTTCTTTGATCTTAAATATTTTGGTGGATTATATTTTCTGGTGGTGATGTTGGAAGATTTTTTTTTTTTTCACTGGGCGATTGAAGGTTGTGTCGGATCCAGGTTGAATTAGGCTACTTTGCTGTGTATTTTTCTGATTTTTTTGTGTGTGATTGATATAAGGATAGAGTGACCGGCCATAAATAGAGATAGACAAAGAAAATAGACAGACGGATAGACAGGTGTATGGACAAGTGAAACAGATGGATGGATAGATAGGTAGATAGATAGATAGATAGACAGACGGACACACAGATAGATAGATGGGTGCGTAGGCAGACAAGAAAAAAATCAGGGAAAGACAGATAGTGGTGCTGTAGACAGAAAAATGAATGTAGGTTGACAGTGAACCAGCCAGACTAATGGAAACAGCCAATAACAAACAAAGAAGACAGATGCCAGTACCGAAAATAGAGAGATGGAAATAGGTAGGTATGGAATTATGCTGGTAAATATCATGACAGACAGACAAAAAGGCGAAGACAAGTAAAGACAGACAAACAAAAAAAAAGTGATAAATAACAGAGACAGACAAAGACAGACAAACAAGAGACAGACAGACGCGGCAGACAAAATAACAGACAAATGGACAGGTTATGGACAGAGACAGACTTGAAATACACCGAGAAAAATAATAAAGAAAATAATACACATCAAGACAGAAAATACAATAAACAGGCAGCGGCAATAAAGAAAAACAGAAGAGAAACACAAACATGCTATTGACAGACAGACAAATAACAAACAGGGAAAAGCAACTAACAGCCAGCCAGCTAAAGAAGACAGACTCCTTGACCTCCAGCTGGTCTCTCCCCTCCCCCCACCTAACCACCCCCTCTGTTACATCACTTCCTGCCAATCTGTGAGAGTAAGGCGTGGAGTAGAGGGAGGGCGATGAGAGATTGTGGGCGGGGGTAATGGAGATGTTAGAGCTGGGTGTGGTCAAGGTGCTATGGGGTCAGGTTGGGTCAGAACGGGTGGGTGTGGGTGGGATATAGTGGGCATGGGTGGGGTTAATTAGGTGTGGGTGAGTTTAGACTGGGGTTAGACTGGGTGCCGTGAGTGGAACTAGTTTGAGTGTGGGTTGATTTGGGTGGGGTTAGTTTGAGTGTGGTTTGGTGTGGGTGGGGTTAATTTGGGTGTGGGTTGGTGTGGGTGGGGTTAGTTTGGGCTTGGGTTGGTGTAGGTGAGGTTAGATGGGATGTGGCTTTGCATGGGTTGGGTTAGATGGAGTGTGGGTTTGTGTGGGTGGGGTTAGGTGGAGATAGGTAGGCTTAGATGGGTTTGGGTGCGGGTAAATTGGGTTAGATAGCCGATGGTGGGATGTGAATTGATGTAAGTGGGTGTGGGTGGGGTCAGGATAGAATCAGTACAGGTGGGTGTGAGTGGCGTCAGACAATGGGGTCGCCCAGATGGGTGTGGGTGGGGGAGGGATGGAATCACTGTAGCCTAGGTGGGTGTAGGTGTGTGTGAATGCGTGTGGTGGTGGGTGGAGATAGGTGAGATCTGGATGTAGGTGGGTGTAGGTCGAATAAGTATATCCTAAATATTGTAGGTATAAGCGGCTCTAGGTAAGTGTGGCGATGGGTGAATTAGAGTGTGTAGGTGGGGAGTGGTCGGGGGTGGGGTACGGGTGGGAATAGGTGGGGTGAGTGGGTGTAGGCTGGGTGTTGGTGGGTGTGGCGGTGGGTGTAGGTGGAGGGGGGTGAGCACGGGATCAGTGTGGACTCAGGTGTAAAGGTGGTGTTAACAAGACAAATTCGACGTGAAGGCAGGGAAGGAAACAGTAATTGATTTAATGGATCGGGTTTCAGCCACCCAATCTCTCCCGCCTTCCCTCACAACCTCACCTTTTCTACACACCTGTCTACCTACCCACCTGCCTACGTGCCTGCCTACCTGTCTTTTCAACATTATTTTCTTCTCCAGCTACCTGTCCTATCCAACCACTTCTTTACCCATGTACCTCCTCTTCCTGCCCTCCTCTTCACTACCTCCTCACCTCCACCTCTTTACTTCCTCTTTCTGCCTCATCTCTGCCTGTCTATCCCTCATTCTCTCTCACTTTCTCTACTTCTATATCAGCTCTTTTAGTCTCTCCTTCTCTCCGTATCTACCTGTCCTAAGCTCTTCTGCTCTACCTTCTGCCTTTCATTCTTTCCTCCTCTCCTCCCTTCTTCTCTACCTTTCCTTCCTAGCTTTCTTTCTCTGTCTGTCTACTTACCATACCCTCTTGTTCTCTGTCTATATTCCATCACTTCTACCTCTCACTCTTTCCTTCCTTCCTCCCTCTCTCTCTGCCTCCTCTCCTTACCTACCTGTCTCTACCTGGGCTACTAATCTCTTCTACTTTACTTGTCGACCTGCCTTTCTATCTTCCCAAATACGTCCCTGTTTTTTATTCTACACGCCAATGTAACTGTTTTTCGGTCCAGTTACACAATCATCTACCTACATATCAACCCACCGACTCTTTTACCCACCTTCCCAGCAACTTTTGCAGCCTGTCTACTTATCTGTCTACGTAGCCACACATCTACAAATGTACTTACCTATTTTCTTACATTTCAATCAACCGTACCTACCCTTCCATCTGACTGCCTTCCCATTTAACTATGCAAACACTTTTCCATCCACACTGCTAGCTCTTTTTTCTCCATGTCTTCTCATCTGCTTCCTCTCTTTCTTCTCTCCACCCTCCATCCCATACCCTCCACTCTCCTATCCACCTTTTTGTACCTTCTACACCCCTCCCTATGATCCCCCTCTATGCTTCCCTCTCCTCCCCTCCCATCCCATTCGCCTCCAGTACCAAAGTAAGTGAAAAATGGATAGCAGTATCCGCAGAGTTTTCCCCGACCCGAAGTAAGTGAAATGTGGTGTGGTGTTTGCGTAGAGTCCCCCCCCCCCCCCCAGTGCGATTCCTGTTTTCTGCTGTTCTATTCTGCTTGTATTTTATTTGTGTCTTCCTATCTTCTTACCTACCACCGTATGTACATCTCATCTCTATCTCTTACATATATTTTCTGCATCTTTTCACCTACTTATCTACCATCATACATAGTTCTAGTCTCAGTTTTTATCTATATTATCTGCGTCTTCTCATCTTCCTAATCTAGCATCCTATTTTTGTATATCTTAATACATATTCTCCACACCATCTCATCTATTTATCTGCCTTCACACATTCCTCTATTTTTTGCAACACTGTCCTCGTCTTTTCATCTACTTAACTACCATCATCTTACTTCTAGCCACTGTTTTCTTTCCTTCCATCACCCTACTCATCCTCACACCCCAGGCCATGACCTAACTCCCCACAATCTCATCCTATAATCTACTTTACCCTCCCATCAAGCCATCCACCTGTCCCCCATCCCACTAACCTACTCACCCTCCCACCTTGCAATCTACTTTCCTATCCAGCAAATTGATTATACTGACATTTACAACCTTTCCTTTCTCATTAATTCCCTGCCAACTGACTCATACATACCTACATATAAATTCCCGTCTATTGATTCACATTCTGTCATCCTACCTATCCATCAAGTAACTATCCCATCTGCAAACCGATTTCTTTCTCGTCTACTCAGTCTCTCATGGTCAGTTTACCTATAAATTCAGTAACTTACATTATCTTCTTCAGTCTCACACACCTGCTTCCTTACCAGTCTACTCACTCTCCTACATACAAACTTATCTTTTAGTCTACCTTACATTATTTATCTCACAATTTTCTCAGAATCATCTTTACTGTATTACACACTTACTAATCTCCCTAGCAGCCCACTTACTCGTCTGCTTATCTTTTTGTCTACCCTAATTTTTCTGTCGTTCGTCTATCTACCTTCTCTCTTTCATTGATCTCACCTGAGCGAGTAGGCAGAGTGGCTAGATTACAGCAGTTTACCAGTTAATATTAAATTTCTTCCTATTCCAGCAGTTTCTGAAATTTATATAGACTCCCTTACTGCTGACATGAATTCTTATATAAACTATTACATTTTTTCTTATTTCCGTGAGAATTAGGATATGTCGGTGTTGTATAAGGTAATATTTGTGGCCCCTACAATCTTCCTTTTTTCTCTTCTTTTTCTCATATCCTCGGCTCTCCTCTCCATAACTTCCATCCTCCTGTCTCCCCCTTCACCTTCCTTGTCTTACCTTCTAACACTCTTCCTCATCCCCACACCTCTCCTTTCCTCCCCAACTCTTTTCTATCCATTCCTCCTTCCCCTTCTAAAAAAAAAAATGGAATGTGGAGAGATGCGTAGGGTTACACACGCACGCAAGCGCGCGTGTACACACACACACACACACACACACACACACACACACACACACACACACACACACACACACACACACACACACACACACACACACACACACACACACAGCATATTAAGTGAAATGGGAGTCTTATCTGTAGTTTTGCAGGTACAAAGTAATTGAAACGCGGAGGGAGATATCCGTAGAGTTTTGCCCGGACGATTTCTATTTTTCTCGTACTCTAGTTCAAAGGATTCAAAAGGCTCTTTGTATTTTGTGTACACATTAATTATTCTGCTATGTACTCACACACAGAAGCCTCGTCTCTCTCTCTCTCTCTCTCTCTCTCTCTCTCTCTCTCACACACACACACACACACACACACACACACACACACACACACACACACACACACACACACACACACAGGAAGCCATTTACTACGTGGATTAGGTCGCTCCAGTCGTATATGATCCAAGGGAGTGTATATCCGAGGGATGGTTTTGTCCATTATTTACATAATGCTACTCAGGAATGGATAAATAAATAGATAGATAGATAGATAGTTATAGGTAGTTTGACAGATAGGTATAAGTCGTTAGATAGATAGATAGATAGATAGATAGATATAAATAGATACATACATACATACATACATAGACAGATAGATAGACAACCACACAGATAGAGAGGTAGGTAGTTAGACAGACAGACAGGGATAGATTGTCGGCGTGTGTGTATGTGTATGTGGCTCACGTATTTATGTCTGGATGTCTGGATAGATGTGTGTGTGTGTGTGTGTGTGTGTGTGTGTGTGTGTGTGTGTGTGTGTGTGTGTGTGTAATATGCCATGTGTGTGTACCTAGTTGCAGTGCCGCTAACTCTACACCGGGACTGTGTATAAGTTAGGCGTCTCATGCTTTACCAAACCTTATGCTCAACCCATTGCCTGCATCACACCGACTACACTGATTTATTTTTTACGCATATATAAAATTGCTACTGTAATATATCGCTTAATAGTATGTAATATGTTGTGCTCTTATGTGTACGACTGCCGGAAGAAGAAGTTGAAGAAAAAGAAAATGAAGAAGGAGAAGGAGAAGAAGACGAAGAGGATGAAGAAGAAGACGAAAGCGAAGAGGACGAAGAAGGATAGGATGAAGAGGAAGAAAAAAGAAATGGAAAAGACGAACAAGAAACGAAAAAGGAAAAAAGAGAAAAGGAAGCAGGAATCGAAGAAAATCAGGAATATAAACGTTCGGATACTGAAACAAAAAAAAGAAGGAAAAATGTCTTTGATAGGCATGGTGTTGTCTGGCTGGCTCCTATTTCTCTAGTGTAAGGGGAAAGGGTCTGGATATTTTTGTGGGTGTTTTTCTTCCAGGGCGATTTTTTGACTACTCTCCATCCGTTCTTTTCTCGCTCGAGTGACGCAAAGCTGATTGGAGCTGTTCTGTTAGCCTCCAGTCTGTTTGTTTTTGAGTTTGTCTGTTTGTTTCTCATGTAATCTCTCTCTCTCTCTCTCTCTTTCAGGCTGTATCTATAGTCCTCCTTAACCGCCTTATGGTCGGAATAACTCTAGTATTCTTCCATCTAATGACAGACACTTTTATTTAGCTAAGAATGAGTCATAGCTGCTTGAGAGGTATTTCTTTCACACTCAAATCTCTCATGGCTGGATTTTTATTGAGCTGAGAATTATTCATAGGAGCCTGGGAGGGTTACTAACCTCACCATTAACCCTTTCGTGGTGGAGACAACTCTAGTATTGTATTCCAGGTGACTAGGAGGTAACTGGAGTCTGAGAGAGTTAAGGTGAAAAGGGGTAATTAGGAGGTAGGCAGAACTGAACCCATGCACTACGAGAGGTTCTGCCAGAGACAAGGGAATATTGTTTTGTTGTAGAAAGAATTAAAAAGAAAACCAAAACAACGTAGAGAGGGAAATAAGGTTAACTGAATATAACCCCAAAATATTTAACACCGAAATATGAAGAAGTTATATGGTAATAAAAAGATAATAATGATTGGACATCCGCGTTGGGCATTGGCTGCGTGTCATATATTTTATAGGAAATATTAATACTGTATGTCCGTCTGTTAGATCCAGATATAAGTGAAAAAGAAAGTGCAAAATGGGGGAATTATCAACAATATGCCCAGTGAAATAGTTCGGATAATCTTAATAACAAAAATCATGATATTTCTGATGGTAAGTCATCCACGTTTGACTGAGGCTGCGTTTCATATTGGGTGGCGGGAATGTAAACACAGTGGGGTGTGTGTGTCTGTATGTGCTTGATAGTGTCTGGTGGACGCTTTGTGTGTTTACTGGGGTCATCAGCTGAGAGAGAGAGAGAGAGAGAGAGAGAGAGAGAGAGAGAGAGAGAGAGAGAGAGAGAGAGAGAGAGAATGGTTGTAATATGTACAGAATGTATGTACTTATGTATGTATTTCTGTATGTATGTATGCATGTATAGTAGTGTACAGTGAGCGTGATGTCTGTCATACAGACACACATGCCCATTGTGTACATGCTACAACTATGGTTCTGTTTCCATCCGTGTGTGTGTGTGTGTGTGTGTGTGTGTGTGTGTGTGTGTGTGTGTGTGTGTGTGTGTGTGTGTGCGTGCGTGCGTGCGTGTGCGTGCGTGTGTGTATGTGTGAGTGTGTGTTTGTGTGTGTGTGTGTGTGTGTGTGTGTGTGTGTGTGTGTGTGTGTGTGTGTGTGTGTGTGTGTGTTATCAGGGCGGGTCAGTGGTGTACACAAGCATCATCACCCCATCATCACCTCAATCACCATACCCATTATCACGCACCCATTACCAAGCCTACCCAACCAATATTCCCTCTTCATTATACGTGACACCACCAAACCACCATACCACTGCCATTATCACCATTATCATCATCAATAGCATTATTAATACTTTTTTCGCCATCGTTATTACTACTATCACATAAGCTATAATTATGGTGCTATTACTAAAGATATCAATGTAATATACTCTCTTCATTATATCTCACACCACCAAACTACCACGCCTCATCCATTCTCATCATTGTACCACCATTACCATAGTTATCACAAGGTTTTTATGACCATAACTCTGCCAACAATAGCACTTATTTTCACATTACCGTAAACAGTCATCATGAACTGTATATTCACCAACAATGTTCGATCCTGACTCTTTGTTGAAGAGTTTGTGGATTTGAATTCGGTGTAACCATGGTCACTACTCTTTCATTCAAGCGTTACATTTGTAGGATTGGCCCAGTTCCGTCAGGTAGTAGTAAGCAGACTATCGTAAGCACAAAATAAACGTCAATACCAGAAAACACCACTACACCTTCCACCATCAATGTTGCACGCCGGAATGATGTCACTTGCACCACCATTATCGAGTGTGTATTGATGTCTGCGTCGAGGCGTCCGCTGATGTGGCTACGCTGTGTTACCTGTAATATACTACGTCTCGTCCAAGCGTACGTCTCTGCTTAATGATTCACATGTAATTTGGCCACGAAGGTGTAATTTTTCATGCCAGCTTAGTTCCCGATAGTTATGACATTTTTACAATGGGAATGGTGGGTGGAAGGGCAGGTAAGTGGGAGGATGGAGGGATGGAAGGGTGGGTGGAAGGGTGGACGAAAGGGAGAATGGAAATGTGGATGGAAGGGAGAGTGGAAGTGTGGAAGGATGGGTGGATACAAGGGAGAACGGAAGGATGGATGGATGGATGGATGGATGGAAGGATGGATAAAAGGGAGCGTGGGAAGGAGGATGGTGCACTTTGGATATAATTTGGCAATCAGTATATGCTTATCAACCAAGGGACGATTTTATCATGCCTACGGAGGGATTATTATTATTATTATTATTATTATGGCACCTGGTGGTTTAGTGGGTAATTATTGCGCTCCAGTCGGATTGAGCCAGTGAAGGTTTATGTCCAAGGGTTGGTTGGAGTTGATTGCTCATGTAATGCCACTCAGAGATGAGTGAGGCTGGTCACTCGCATCTTAAATGTCGAGACCAACTGCCTAGCCCCGGGCTCCCACGCTCCTCATGGGGCAATGTAGGATTGGATGATGGATGGATGGATGGATTATTATTATTATTATTATTAATGTTATTACTGTACGATTGCAGTCTTGTTTACAACGAGAAGATTTTATGTCGATGCATCACAGATAAATATATAATTAAATTCTTCTTAGTTTTGAAGACGATTTTTTCTAGTAATTGCAAGACTGTTATATTCAGCTGAAGGAAACACCCTGCCTACAAGGATGTATCACCTCTCATATACACAGCAGCCTCTCGGTGATTACAAACAGCATGTAGAAAATTATTAAAACATCCAATGGTGCCTTTAGACCTGAAGGATGACATACAGCTAATTATTAAAAAATAGAAAAATTACTTAAAATCACTTAGGTATTGGGATTTGTGGCTTTGTCTTGGTGTGTTCCTTTTGCTTTGAAATATCTCTGATGATATTAAAGAAAGGTACAGTATATAACGACTTGTTTTAAAGATGTTCGTTGTGAGGGATGTATTTCTCTCTCTCTCTCTCTCTCTCTCTCTCTCTCTCTCTCTCACTGACTAACTAACTAACTGATTTTTCTCATTTATGTGATGGGAGATCGTTTCCCTTATAAAAGAGTTAGTGAAACGTGGAGGGAAATAACCGTAGAGTTATAATTTACAATTGCATCTTCAGTACTTTACCTCAGAGGACTGTAAGGACTCTGTTCGGTGTGTGCACATTAATTATTTGAACACACACACACACACACACACACACACACACACACACACACACACACACACACACACACACACACACACACACACACACACACACACACACACACACACACACACACACACACATTGGAACGTATCAGTGCACGAATACTCTCTCTTTCTCTCTCTCTCCATTATGTGGATGGAAGGGTGGATGAAAGGAAGAATGGAAATGTAGATGGAAGGGAGAGTGGAAGTGTGGAAGGAAGGGTGGATACAAGGGAGAACAGAAGGATAGATGGAAGGATGGATAAAAGGGAGCGTGGGAAGGAGGATGGTGCACTCCGGATATAATTTGGCAATCAGTATATGCTTATCAAACAAGGGACGATTTTATCATGTCTACGGAGGGATTATTATGATTATTATTATTGTTATTATTATGATTATTATTGTTATTATTATTATTATTATTATTATTATTTATTAGTTATTATTATTATTATTATTATTATCACTGTAGCCCATGACGATTGCAGTCTTGTCTACAACGAAAAGATTTTATGTCGATGCATCACAGATAAATAAATAATTAAATTCTTCTTAGTTTTGAAGATGATTTTTTTTTCTAGTAATTGCAAGACTATTATATTCAGCTGAAGGAAACACCCTGCCTACAAGGATGTATCACCTCTCATATGCACAGCAGCCTCTCGGTGACTAGAAGCAGCACTTAGAAAATTATTAAAACATCCAATGGTGCCTTTAGACCTGAAGGATGACATACAGGTAATTATTGAAAAATAGAAAAATTTCTTAAAATCACTTAGGTATTGGGATTTGTGGCTTTGTCTTGGTGTGTTCCTTTTGCTTTGAAATTTCTCTGATGATATTAAAGAAAGATACAGTATATAAAGACTTGTTTTAAAGATGTTCGTTGTGAGGGATGTATTTCTCTCTCTCTCTCTCTCTCTCTCTCTCTCTCTCTCTCTCTCTCTCTCTCACTGACTAAATGACTAACTGATTTTTCTCATTTATGTGATGGGAGATCGTTTCCCTTATAAAGAGTAAGTGAAACGTGGAGGGAAATAACCGTAGAGTTATAATTTATATTTGCTACTTTAGTACTTTACCTCACAGAACTGTAAGGACTCTTTGTTCGGTGTGTGCACATTAATTATTTGAGCATTTAGATACACACACACACACACACACACACACACACACACACACACACACACACACACACACACACACACATACAAACACAGGAACACACCAGCGCACGAACACTCTCTCTCTCTCTCTCTCTCTCTCTCCACGACCTCGCTTTATGAGGGCAATGTGTGACCGTGTGGGTATTTATGCCGCAGTGTTTTGCCCAAGTTGATTTTTTGGCACTGAACTGCGTTCGAGAGAGAGAGAGAGAGAGAGAGAGAGAGAGAGAGAGAGAGCATAGAATATTCCATTGATGCTAAAATGAGGTATCGGTCAAATAGTCAAAGGTTAAATAGGAGAGAGAGAGAGAGAGAGAGAGAGAGAGAGAGAGAGAGAGAGAGAGAGAGAGAGAGAGAGAATTTACATAAATACACAGACTCGACAGGCCTGACGGTTCGAATATGGTGTTCTGGCCTTAATATTAATAGGAAAACTTCTTCCTTAGTTACATAATGGAGAGAGAGAGAGAGAGAGAGAGAGAGAGAGAGAGAGAGAGAGAGAGAGAGATAGGCGGCAACCAAGGCCATTATATTTCAAGCCGACCCGCTTAAGCCTCCCTCCCCCCCTTACCTCACGTCCGTCACCATACATCCTCGGCCTCCATAAACCTATCACCCGGAGCTGGTAAAACACGAACCAATTTGGGAAGGCCGGAATGAGGTGGATATTCTGTGGTTCCCTGGCCTGAGCGATACGTGGAGAGGGCAAAGATGTAGACAAACCATTTTTTTTTTTTTTTAAGAATAAAGTAGAGTGACTTGGAAGCAAAGCGTAGCAGTAGCAGTAACAATAGTAATAGTAGTAGTAGCAGCAGCAACTCTAGCCTCGTCTGGATGTGAACCCAGTGGACTGCAGGCTGAATTAACCCCTATCCTCCTTTTGAGAGATAACGAAGGAACTGACGGACGTTTTTATAACCCAGCGTCGGAGCCACTCATATCAGTGCCACCACGTGAAGGCATCCTTATCCAAGACCAGACGGTAAGTGCCTAACAAAGATTCCCTCATACTGCTTCAACCGTGGCATCTCGCTGGATATTCAACATGCCTAGTTACCGGAAAAGCTAATTAATTAAACTCAGGAGAGACTTTTAAGCTGGATTTGTTTGAGAGACTTCATCAACCCATTCACTAGTGCGGTTTTCTCCTGAGTAAAATCGTCTGGAAAGACAAAAAATATATTTAAGCATCGTCTGTTCGAAGAGTTAGCAAAAAATATAAATTCATGTTGATAAATATTCACATTATTCCGTTTCCTTGTTGTTTGGTTCCTTTTTTTTCGACGGCATTATTTTGGCTCCAAACCGACCCACCCAGCTGTGTTTACGTTTGCTTTGGAGCGTTCGGCCTCGGGTTTATATACTCGTTCCCCAGCCTTTTTGAATCGCTACTTACCGCTCTCCGATTATTTTTTTTCCTTTTTCTTCGTCCCCACTCCTTTTCCCCGGTTTAATGGAACGCCTGAGTCAGCCAGAAGGAGGTTTGATAATGGTCAGAGCTGAATTTCCCCTCCATTCCCAGTCGTCGGGCCGAATGCTCCGGGAGACGGAAAGCGGCAAAAAGAAAATAGCTACCCGGAGATTTATCAAGGGAAAGTGTGTGTGTGTGTGTGTGTGTGTGTGTGTGTGTGTGTGTGTGTGTGTGTGTGTGTGTGTGTGTGTGTGTGTGTGTGTGTGTGTGTGTGTGTGTGTGTGTGTGTGTGTGTGTGAGTGTGAGCGCGCGAGCGCCGCATTTTGGTAGTCATAGAATGTTTAATAACAATTAAATTTTCACCCTACACTTACTGCGTATGTCATTTTTGTCTCTGTCTCCCTAATAACTCAGAGTACAACCTGTCTATTTAATCTAGCTAGTTATACACTATTTTACGCGCCAATGGGAAAACTCTTGGGGTTTGAGACTTAAGAAGCATGTCAGAATTTGGAACAACCTCAACTTCGCTCATAACATTAGAGAAAAACTTACATATCTTTCTCTAACGCCAGTAGTTTGACTTGTTATTATGAAGCTCCGGTTAGCTGATAAATAATGATAAATCCTTTACATAAATACTCCAAACAGGAATATTAACACGCCTTTTGTATATAAAAATTGATAAAAAATGGGTGGAGTAAACATCTTGAGCTGACGAGAATATGGATGGGTGTGTTTGTGTGACGAATAGCTCATCTCAACCTGCGGACGAGGGATTTGCGGACGATAAATGCGGACAGTTGTGTGAAATAAGGCTCCGTTTAGCATCTCGTATAACGCCTGTCTGCCGTAAATAAAAGCAGGGGCCATAAATAGGCTTTTTGTCGATCTTCCATTACTGGGTGGATGAGTAAGTGGCGAATGTGCGGTTTTGCGCCGTAATTGTTTTGGTGTGTGTTTGTATGAGAGAGAGAGAGAGAGAGAGAGAGAGAGAGAGAGAGAGAGAGAGAGAGAGAGAGAGAGATTATGAGAGGGAATATAAGTCTGTGTATATTTTCATTATTAGATTTCCACATTAATAGCAGGTCATAAAATCATGCAATCTATAATTAAATTTGATAGCTTCCCCGGTGTTTTGACCGCCATGTTGAACTGCGAGCATCAGTAATTAAGATAAAACTTTATATATATATATATATATATATATATATATATATATATATGTATGTACGATTTAGGTCCCTAATTTTAAAACCATATGGCGTATTATTGGCATTAGGACTTAAGCCTTTTTATAAGAGCTTGACCTTCTTATTTAGTCTTGAAATTACTGTGATTTATGAGCTCTGAATGTGTTGCTCTCTCTCTCTCTCTCTCTCTCTCTCTCTCTCTCTCTCTCTCTCTCTCTCTCTCGATCGTTCTGGTTCTGCGAGCTAATAATACGATGCCTCCCTTTTATGTAATTTGAAATAGAAACACACACACACACACACACACACACACACACACACACACACACACACACACACACACACAGATAGATAGACAGACAGATAAAAACGTGATTATTGGTTTGTAAAATATCTGGTATGAAGAAAACTGTACAGGTTAATTAAGTGAATATTGTAGGAGGTGATTATGAGAGAGGTCAGGGTCGCCTATCCCAAATGTCATGTCACTGGCTGTGTTTTTTTTTTTACTGTGTGTGTGTGTGTGTGTGTGTGTGTGTGTGTGTGTGTGTGTGTGTGTGTTTTCTCATCCTGCACCTGTTTTCCATTTCCTTGTTTATTTTCGTCAAGTGGCTGCCTTCATGTTTTCTTTTGGTTTCTTTTCACAGTGATCTGCTTCATGCCTTACCGTATAGAATCAGTACTGATGAGTGAGTGAGCCAATTAGCTTGTTAGTTGTGGAGGTGCAGTAGTTGGGTTATTAATGATGAGAGTTGTATGTCGTTAATAATAATGTGCCGTACGTCAGATTGTAAGTTAGTTGGTTCGATGGAGTCGGGAATATCCTAGCTAGAAGGGCATTTTTGGTAGGTTATTCTCGCTATATCATTATCTAAAATTTCCTTTCTTTCTTCTGTCTCATCCTCCACGTCATCCTTCCCTCCTCCTGCCCCCCTCCCTCCTTTCTCGTTATCTCAAACATCCTTCCTCTCTCTCTTTACTCCCCCCCCCCTCTCAAACATCGCATTCTTCCTTCTTCTCCTCCATATCATCCTTCCCTCCATATGTCGCCCCCTCCCCCCTTTCTCGTTATCTCAAACATCCTTCCTATCTCTCTTTCCCTTCTCTCAAACATCCTATCTTTCTTTCTCCTCCATATCATCTTTCCCTCCATTTGCCGCCTTCCCCCTCTCTCTCTCGTCATCGCAAACATCCTTCCTATCTCTGTTTCCCTCCTTCCTCCCCTCTCTTTTTTCTTTCTTTCTCTCTCTCAATACCCTCACATCATCCTCAGCATCGGGCCACGCTGTGTTTAACTCCGTAAATAAGCACCCGGGAATTCCCAATGAATATTTTACAAAGATCTACTGAATGGTTATTGCCAAACTTTAAGGCCGGACAACATTTTTGCCAGTGAAATGCTTCCTCGTGCGCAGTCCCGGGGCACAAAATACATGAGTTTGGCGATTTGTGTCTTGTATCTCGATTTTGTAAGGAAGGTTAGATGGATACTGATGTTACGAGCATTTTCTTGGATAGTGGTAGTTGTTTATATATGGGTCGACGCTGTGGGGTATAGTGTACTTAGTTTGATTGTATCTGTCTGTTTTCATACATTTTACAAAATTAGAGATTATTCATGCTGAAGGCTATTCGTCTTCTTATTATTCTTCTTCTCCCCTCCTCCTCCTCCTTCATTTTTCTTCTTCGTCTTCTTATTATTATTCATCTTCATTTTCTCTTCTTCTTCTACTTCTTCTTCTTCTTCTTCGTAGTAATAGTAGTAGTAGTAGTAGTAGTAGTAGTAGTAGTAGCAGTAGTAGTAATGGTAGTAGTAGAAGTAGTAGTAGTAATGGTAGTAGTAGTAGTAATGAGTTTTGCTGTCGTGAAGAAATAATTAGGAAGTGGATATAGTGGACACGGGGATAAGTTTTTGCATCTGTGTACTAAAGTTTCGTGATTGGTGCCCGAATACACACGAAAGGACGGGGCATGAGGGATACCTGGGTGTTTTCCTTGTCTTATTTTGCTGTTCTTTGGATATTTAAATTGCTGAGTTATTCAAGATACGGAATATTGATAATGGTACGAGAGGGTTATTTGTATTAGTAATGGAGATAGTTTTGGATGCATTGGTAAAGGTACTGGAATTATAGTATTGCTAAGGACATTTCGTAACGCCGCTTCCTTACCGATTTATATTGTATGTTACTTAGCCCCTTCACTCCGATGACATGTTATATTCAGCTCTCGAGATACTTCACGAACTGGGGGGGAAGAGGTTAGATGCAGCCTCCATTAACCCTTTCACTTGTAGATGCCTTTCCTAATATTCAATAAAAATTGTCTGGAGAGGGCAAGAAAAAATTGAAAAGAGCCCCAATGGATTCAATTTTTTTTTTTTTTTTTTTTTTTGTCAGTGACGTAAATTGTATCGATGACCTTCAGAAATAAATCGCATAAAAGAAAATGTAAAGGTTAAGTAAATATCAAACTAAATCGCTGAGGAACGTTTGCCAGTAAGTCTCCCCTGTGTTAACGAAAATATAGCACTGTTACTTAGATGTTTGCCAGACATTTGATATATTGCCATAATAATGATTTGTCCTTAATATGTGAGATGTATTGTACTGAGAAAGGACTGTGAGGTTTTTCTCCTCCTCCATCATCATCATCATCATCATCATCATCATCATCATCATCATCATCATCATCATCATCATCAACATCATCATCATCATCATCATCTTCTTCTTCTTCTCCTTCTTCTTCTCCTTCTCCTTCTTCTTCTCCTTCATTATCTTCTTCTTCTTCTGTAATCCTCCATTTCTCGAGGACCACCTATTTCTCCAAGCATATTTATTAAGGAAGGGATAATTTTGGGAGTATCAGTAGGGAGATAGATTATTGTATTTGTAGTCTTTTATTTCCCTTTTTTTCAATAATTCGATAGGTAAATTGTAGATAATGCTGGATGATTATTTTTTATTGGAGTTTTTGTTGATATAATTGCGTTAATGCTGTGATATTGATTATACCCCTATTACACCAACTTGGTTCAGAATTTCGTCCGTTTGCCGCAGACTAAGGCAATACTGTGACTTTATCTCCCTTTCCACGGCTCTTCTTCGTGACTAGCATTATTTTCTAGTGCTAATTTATTGTTACAACTTAACATTCAAGGTGGAGAGTTTTCAGTTTTAGATCAAGTTAGAGTAAAATGAGTATAGTGGAGGTGCTTCAAGGGGGACTCGTTAGGGGATACAGATTTATTGTAATTTATTGTACCTTTTAATATACTGTATTGAGGATGTTATTATGATTATTATTATTATTATTATTATTATTATTATTAATATTATTATTATTATTATTATTGTTGTTGTTGTAGTAGTAGTTGTTATTATTATTATTATTATTATTATTATTATTATTATTGTTATTATTATTATTGTTATTATTATTATTATTATTATTATTATTATTATTATTAACAACGCCATCATTTTATGTGCTCCTGTTATTTGAAGTATTAATTAGGCGTCTCTCTCTTTCTTTGCAGGTACTTGTATGTGTAACACTGAAGGAAGTTGAGGTTGCGTAATCGACAGAGGAAGGACCGAGGTAAGTGCAGTAAGATAATGCCAGGTCGAATTATGATCCCTAGATTTTTCATGGCATTTTGAGACTTCGTGGCTATACTCTTTAATGTAACTTGGTCTAAATTTGCCAACTACCCATCGTCAGTGCTGAGTTGTAAAAGTAGATTAACAGTATGATGCTAGTCACAAAGAAGTGCTATGGAAGTATGTAGAGCCATAGTATCGTTTTCTTTTGCCATTAAATTACGTGAAATGAGCTAAAAAAAATCTGTACCAAGTTAAGGTAAAAGAAGCATAGTATTGCACTTTTTTCCACGACAAATATATGAATATCTTGATTTATTTTTGCACTATTTTGATGATTGTTTTCATTTTGTGATTGAAGTGATGATGCCATTTTTATTTTCCCAGCCTTTCTTTCACTGAGAGATTATTATTTTTGTGTTTAGTGACATGTTCAAAGTGTATTGCTTCTGTATTGGCCCTGTGGTTTTGAAATCGTCCTTATTAATTTACTTTGAATATTTTGGTTTTAACTGACAGATGAAATATTTAGGAATTTACTTGACTTTTTATCTGTGTATCTTATGGGACTGGTTAGTTTTTTTTTTTTTTTTTTTTTTTTTTTTGAGAGAGAGAGAGAGAGAGAGAGAGAGAGAGAGAGAGAGAGAGAGAGAGAGAGAGATTGTATTCAGGAAGGGAGTTGGTATTATTGGTCTGTACTGATAAAGGAATCAGAAATCGACCTAGCGGTGATCTTGTTTACCTCCCTCCCCCTCCCCTCCCCTCTGTCTGTGTGTGTGTGTGTGTGTGTGTGTGTGTGTGTGTGTGTGTGTGTGTGTGTGTGTCTGTGTGTGTGTCTGTGCGTCTGTGTGTCTGTCTGTTTGTCTCTCTGTCTCTGTCTGCCATTCTGTCTGTCTCTCATTCTTCTTCTTCTTCTTCTTCTTCTTCCTCTTTATTTTTTTCGTCTCCTTTTTCGACTCCTCCTCCTCCTCCTCCTCCTCCTCCTCCTCCTTCTCCTTCTCCTCCTCCTCTTCCTCTTCCTCCCCCTCCTTCTCCTCCTCCCCTTCCCCCTCCTTCATCTTCTTCCATAACTCCAAGCCCACCTGTCATTCTATGGAGTAAATCACCGGTATAACCCCCACTTACAGGTAAATTCACAACGGTCTTTAAATTCCCACTTCATGTAATCGGCAGCCACTATTATTGAACCCAAGACCAATCGGTTGCGGGCCGAGTACTCTCCACATTACACCACCACCAAGTCACTGTAAGGAAAAGTGATGTTGGAAGAGGGATCGTTGCTGAGCAGGGACAGAAACGCCAGGGTGTTCTTTGGTCTAGGCCACTCAGAGGATTCGGCGTCAGGCTACATACATGCATACTAAATACGTACATACTTACAAACATACATACATACATACAAACATACTACATACATTCATGCATACGTACACACATACATACAAAATACGTACATTCATACATACATAGACCGATAGACATGATAGACAGATAGATACATACATACATACATAGATGGATACAGAGAAACAGACAGACAAGCAAATGGATAGGTTGGTTTCGAATGTATGACCCACGAGCTGCATTTCTTTCCACAAGGCCAGCACCCTCCCCCACGCTGTCTGCAGGGGTACTCATTCGTTGCTGAGTCCAATGCGTCTTCTTCACGGATTATGCTGATTTATTCATTATTTTACGCCAGCGATTGCACCCGACGTCCCCCGCGTAAGAGCTGAAGGTTTGCGATATCTGAGGAATTTGTATCTGTCTGTATCGTTTGGATCTGTCACTGCTATATCTATCACCAGTACCACTACCACTATCATTACTGTACCTATCACTACAACTACTACCACTGTCATTATCTATCACTACCACCACCACCACCTACTACAACTACTACTACTACGACTGCTACTACTACTACTACTACTGCTACTACTACTACTACTGCTACTACTATCATTGCAACTACTATCACTTCTACCAATGTTATCACTTCCACTGCCACAGCTACCGGTCTAATTATCATCACTGTCACTGTAACTCCTTCATTCATTCACTAAAATCTATTTACTGTTTATATAGCTGTAACTTCACTCTTATATTACTACATTTTTTCATTCATAAAACATTTTCATCCATTCATAACCTATTCACTCACTCATAAATACACAATATTTTTTTTATAAACTTAAAGAAAAAACACAACTAACTCCGGGAATCTGGTAAAATATGATTTACCATGTACCCACAGATTTAAATATATCAAAAAGAAAGAAGGAAAGGAAGGAAAAGAAGGAAAAAGGAAACAGCTACACACCGAACACTTGTAGTGAGAAGGTTAATTAGCCACTTGGTCATGATTCCCCTTAGATGACCTGCAACAATCGATTTTACGTCCAGGTCCCAAATTATACTTCTGGCTGAACAGAGACGAGGAAGAAATAGACAGTTTTTGGAGTGAGATTTTTCCTTTACCTTACTGCGCACCTCACGTTTTCATTTCCATCCCCAACCGTATGAAGAACGTTGACCTCCATGCTATATTAGGTGACTGAACACACACACACACACACACACACACACACACACACACACACACACACACACACACACACACAAGTAGGGCACAATAAAGCTAAATTGGTGGCGGGCACATTACCTGGCGAACAAGGAGCAGGGCAGGTTGGTGGAATATGAAGTGCCTTGAACACGTACATCACCACAGCCAAGACGGGTCTGGCCAACGCATTATTTTGTTGCTGGTTGTGCTGGGGAGAGGGGAGGATAGGGGATAGAGGGGTGGAGGGGAGGATAGGGGATAGAGGGGTGGAGGGGAGGGATAGGGGATAGACGGGTGGAGGGGAGGGATAGGGATACTGGGAGGATGAAAGTAGAGGAATCGAGGGAGAATATAGAGAAATGGATCGAGGTTTGGTGGAGAGGGGATAGGGAGGGAGGGGTAAAGAGGCAGGTGGGATGCAGAGGGTTAAAGAGAGGGAGACTAAAGGAGGGATAGGGGATTGGAGGGATCAAAGAGGGATGTGACTGGAGAAATGATCGAGGATTGAGGGATGGATGGAAGTGCAGAAGGGGTTAGATTAAGGAACGAAAAGGATGGCAGCGGAGAGAAGGAGGATAAGGGAATGATGAACAGCAGCAGGGGAGGGAAAATGGATAGGGGATAGCATCGGGTGGAAAGAGTTCGGGAAGGATAGGGGATGAAACAGAGGGTAGGGGAGAGATAGAAGGTAAGGGAAGGATAGAAAGTAAGGGTAGGGATTAAGGGTATCAGGAGGGATGTAGAATACTGGAAAGGGGAGAGGGAAAGACAGTAGGGGAAGAATAGAAAATAAAGCAAAGGTAAGAAGCATAGAGATATGGTGATAGAAAGAAGAGGGAGGGACGGAAGCTAGGCAATGGACTGAGACTGGGGGAAGGACAGAAAGTACGGTAGGAATAGAAGAGAGGAATGGAGGGTCAGAGGGATACAGAGAATAGAGAGAGGGAGAGACAGCCAAGGGAGCTGGATACAGATTAGGAGAGGGAAAGAGGATAGGAGGAGAGTCAAAAAGCAGGGAGACAGATAGAATTGAGACTAGTATGAGGAGTGGTGAGGAGGTGAGTGGCTGAGAAGGTATTATTTAGGATGGTGCTGTAGTGCGAGGTAGAGGGAGGCACTGCAGAACAAAATTATACACTCCCTGCTGTTTTTCTGTGTCAGGCACCTTTATCTACCCTGGATATGCACTCATACGTCTTATTAACACACACACACACACACACACACACACACACACACACACACACACACACACACACACATATATATATACACAGCGCGCGTGCACACAAAGAAAGGCTAGTTTTTGTACAGTTTTTTCCTTTTCTTTTTTTATTCCTTCCTTTTTTGCGTGTCCTCCTTCATCTACCCGGTCACTGCACTCTAGGATTTTGTTAACTCTTTCCCACCCCAATGATAAAAGGGGAAAGGAAGTCACCCTCTTTTTCTTTTATTATATATTTCATCTCTAGTATTTTCGTTTTATAATGTTTGATTATCTTTACTGTAAAAATAAATATTGTTTCATAGTCTTTCATAAAACTTCATAAATAACCATGTCACTGCTATCACTTATTGATAGTTGGTAGAGGAGTTTGGAAGGGTGTGTGAAAGGAGGAAATTGAAAGTAAATGAGAATAAGAGTAAAGTGATGAAGTGTACGAGATTGGTAGATGGTAGGAAAATGAATAGTTTTGAATGGTGAGTTGCTTGAGGAGGTAGAGTGTTTTAAGTATTTAGGGTCACATGTTGCTATGGATGGAAGAATAGATGCAGAAGTGAGGTTTAGAATGACTGAAGTAGGAAAGGTGCTGGAAGGAATGAAAAAAGTGTTTAGATGTCGTTCGCTTAGAATGGATGTAAAGAGAAGGCTGTATCAGGGTGTTGTGGTACCGACTGCGTTATATGGGGCTAAAACGTGGAATACGGGTGTAGCAGAGAGGAAAAGTTTGAATATAATGGAGATGAGGTGTCTGAAGAGTATGTGTGGAGTGACACGTATGGATCGAGTGAGAAATGATGATGTGCGAAGGAGAACTGGAGTTGTGCAGGAGATTGCTGATCGAGTTGAGCAGAGGGTGTTGCGTTGGTTTGGGCATATGGAGAGAATGGTTGATGAGCGACTGGTGAAAAAGACAACTAGATCTGATGTGAGTGATGCAAGGCTGAGAGAAAGACCACGAATAGGATGGATGGACAGTATGAAGAGAGCGTTGGATACGAGAGGGATGTCTGTTGAGCAAGGAAGAATGGCTGTGCATGATGGAAATGATTGGAGAGAAATTTTGAATGAACAAATGATGACGCAGCCCTGAGGGGATATTCTCCCGCATTTGGCCTTATCAGCTGATCAGGTCAGGTGTGGGTAAGGGGATGCGTTCATTATGATGTGGCAGAGGTAAACCTGATCTGCTATCAGGCCCTGCTGCGGATGTCACTGATTGCACTGCGCAGTTGATCCTCGTGCGGTGTGGTGCGGTGAGGATCAGTCCCTTCTCCCCCTGGGGCTAAGATGTGAATGAATGATGGTAGTGTGTCGTTCTGCCTCTGCTATTTCCCTTTCCTTTGTGGAAGCAGCCTAGGTATAGATAGACAGATAGACAGATAACTTCAAGACTATTTCTTGTACCACATAATTGCCATAGGGACTTACGTATCATGTAAATTAGTAAACATGATACTTAAATACGGCCCTAGACATCTTAGAGAACTAAATAAAATCAATATAAATACGAGCTGAGAGGCGCTGGCAGTCTGTGGTGAGGAATATCAGGTGTGGCCCCCAGAGAATTGGGTACACCTGATCCCGAGTGAAAAGGTGAAAGGCTTTGGACTTGAAATTGGCCGTAACACCACTCTCTCTCTCTCTCTCTCTCTCTCTCTCTCTCTCAAGCATAATATATTCAACATAATCATAATCATAATAATAATAATAATAATAATAATAATAATAACAATTCTTCAGAACTTAACGGCCTAGACCAACTTTTTCCTCCCAAAATCACTAATGAATCTCTCTCCAGTGTTAACTATAATCGAATAATGGCAGCAGGAACAAAAATACAAGACCCCAAAACATAAAACTATCGAATGTTATAGACGTCACGATGCTATATGATCAGCCAACCTTACCGGGATCGATCTATATAACTTTGTGTAGCGCTTGATCGTAAGAAAAAATATGATTCCAGTTTTCTATCCTCTTTCTTTTTCTTTTTTCGTATCTTTCTTTTGTGGCTCTATTTTTGTTTTTTGTTTTTCTATCTTTTTCTTGTCTTATGGCTCTTGTTTTTCCTTTTTTGTTTCTTGTGGTTCTAGTTTGTTTATTTATTTATTTATTTTTTCCTTTTCATTTTTTGTCTCATGGCTCTAGTTTTTTCCTTTCTTTTTCTTTTTCCTCATAGCTCTAGTTTTCTTTCTTTCTTTCTTTTTCTGTTTCTTTTTTCTCATGGCTCTAGTTTTCTTTTTTCCTTTTTCTTTTTCTTTTTTGTCTCATGGCCCTAGTTTTTTCCTTTCTTTTTTCTTTTTTCTTGTGACTCTAATTTTCCTTTCTTTTTTTTTTCTTTTTTCTTGTGGCTCAAATTATTTCCTTTTTTTTCCTTTTTTCTTAAATGACTAGTTGTTTCCTTGGTTCCTTTTTTTTTCGTTTTTCTTGTGACTCTAGTTGTTATTATTTCTTTCTTTCTTTCTTTTTTCTTTCAGTGCCGTGTTTCTTTGTTATATTGTTCTTGCTATCAGAAGAAGGATTTATGTGGCTCCTAAGATTATTTCAAGACGATTTATATTTACCTTGGGATTTTTAAAACTGGAGGGATTAGATCAAGCCTTCATAAACCCCTTCACGACGAGAGGTCTGTTTAAAGAGGATGAAAAGTGTCTGGTGATAGGAATAAAGGTCATTGGATTGACGGGGTTAGGCTTGTCGAGGTTCTGTAGGTCGTATTCTAAATGGCTTGGAAGATTTCGTAACTTCTCTTCCTTAGCGATTTATTCTGCGTATTACACTTCAGTATCCCTTATTAGTGATGTAAATTATGTCGATATTAAAAAACGACCTAAATAAAAAGCAGGGAAATGGTAAACAGCACTAGGCAAAATAAATCGCCAAGGAAGAGGTTTTACGAAGCCTCCAATGCTGTTTGCAATACAGCCCTGTGCCACCCTCTCCTCTCCCGTCGCCGCCGAAACGAGAACAGAGCAGAAGAGAATCGAGGACAGAGCTGACGAATTATGTCCTTTGGCACGGGGGACTCAGCTATTTACATCGCCTTATTGACGAATTTGGAAGGCCACCAGAGGGACATTTGGCTCTATTCTACAATCCCTGTTAATATTTGAGCGAGATTTTGGGCACGATTTAAGGATGATTTTCCCGTACTTATTCTCATGGTAGTTCCGTATTTCCTTTGGTAATATATCTGTGTTTCTCCTGGTGATATTTCCATATTTTCTTTTTCTGGTAATATTTCAGTATATCTGGGGTATTTCTGTGTTTCTTTCCTCTGATATTTCCCTATTTGTTTTATCTGGAAGCTAACATCAACCCACTGACGTCTCGCTTTATCTTCTTGCCCTCTCCAGACAATTTTATTCACTCTAGAAGATATTTCGAACTGAGGGGCAAGATATAGCCTTCATTATTTGAGTGATGTCCTAAAAGAAAAGTGGGGAAACGCCAGAACGTTCTTACCCACGGTGCTCAGATCCGTAACTTTGGCCTTTGAGCTTGTAATGGGTTTTTCATCCACTATCATGACATACTAGGCCACTACATCATCTAGGTTGCCACATTTACCTCCCACTGGTGTTACTCAAGGTACAAATGCTTCATACCAACCCGCAAAATGTGGATGGACATCCAAATTGAATGATGCTAGCTGCCAGCAGCATCGGGATTCAAACCACGTTGCTACCGAGCCCGCCAATTTCGTAGCCAGTTCTGTTAACCATTCGGCCACCACGGTAATAGCAACCACAAGAGAGAGAGAGAGAGAGAGAGAGAGAGAGAGAGAGAGAGACTTGTAAAGAAGGTGTTACAAGCTCCTATCCAGAGACAGTTTCTTAACTATGTGGGAATTATGTTTGGCAGGTGTAAAGGGCATATAATCGAGGTGCGGACGTGACAATAGCAGACAAGGACCACTACACACCTGAATGGCCTCACTGGCAGGGACTATGAATGATGGCGCTACCGTCCAATAACATAATTTTTGTAGCTGGATACCATTTTCCTGCCGTCAATGCCATATGTTTAAGGCGAGTACAAGTCAAAGAATTAATTACTTGTGTCGTGGCTTTAAAATAATAGAAATCAGAGTTGAATACTACAATATTTTATTTGGCTGCATACTTTTGCGTTGTCCTTAATCATCAATGAGCTGGATATTTTTGCAGTCCAAAGTTATAAACGGAAATGTTGCTTTTTTTTTTTTTTCTTCTTCTTCTTAAAGGCGAGTACAAACTAAAGACGTTATATGGTTGTGTCCGTGGCTGTAAAATATTCATAGAAGCCAGAGTTCGATACGATATATGTTATTTTTTGTGACCTTATACCTCTGCGTTGTACTAAGTTATGAATGAACTGGACATTTTGCCACATTGTACGTTGAGGACAAGGGAGTAACTTTGCCAACACAGGTCTCTCACGCCCATATAATTTTCACTTGTGCCAATGTCCAATACGTAATATATTTTTGTGGCCTTATACGAGTACATCTGTTGAATCTTAAAATATGAACGAACTGGACGTTTTTCTGCTTTTTTACTACCGTTCAAGTTGAGGGAATATCCGTGTTCAAGGCAGTTCCACACGGCTTTAAATTATTCATTGGTGCTGGAGTCCAATACCTGATCTTTTTTCGTATCTCTATGTCTCTTTGTAGTCCTGAACTGTATGAACTAATTTTTTTGTCAATTTTCTAGGACGAGTACTAGTAGAGACAGTACCAGTAATGTCCACAAGGGTACCAGTAATGTCCACAAGGGTACCATACCTCGTAGTATATTGATCAAAGTTAGTTTTTTTTTTAACTCTTTCTCGTTATATTTACCTATGGAATTCTCAGCTATGAAGTGGATATTTTTACCTATTTTGTAAGATGAGTACAAGGGAGGAGAGCACCAGTAATATCCATAGGGTCCATCACAGCCAGAAAAGTTCAGTTACGATAGAGTCCAATGCTGCATTTTCATTTTCTTATTATTATTCATCTTGTCTTACAGCTCCGTGTGGAATCTTCAGCTTCGAATAACTTGGACATCTATACCGATTTCCTGAGAGGAGCACAAAGTAGAGAGAGTATCTGTTGTATAAGCAAGAGTCCCACAATGCTGTAAAATATTCATACTTTTTTTAGATTCTATCTCAGTGCATATCTCATCTGTGAAAGAACTAGACATTTTTACTACTTCCTGGGATGGCCACAAGTAGGGCAAGTGCCAGTAGCGTCGACAGAGGTGCCACACGGCCATAAAATATTCATCGGTGCCATTCTTGTCTCCCCCCCTCCCTCCACCCCCCTCCCCCATTCCAGGCGCCACATCAACCCCTCAATTGGTGGGGCTGTGACACGCAACACCCCTTCCTCAAGAATCCGTCTGTCCCCTCCATTATGCATACACCCGCTGCTGGATATTGGCACTCAGGAGCCTCCGTTGCGCTTCTTCCTTATCGATTTATTTTTTAGTACCTCTTCCTTAGCCATTTATTTCCTAGTACTTCTTCCTTAACGATTTATTTTCTAGTGTCTCTCCCTAAGCGATTTCTTTTCTAGTATTTCTTCCTAAGCTATTTATTTTTGTTACTTCTTCATTAACGATTTATTTTTTTGTATCTCTTCCTAAGCGATTTATTTTTTAGTACCTCTTCCTCAGCGAATTATTTTCCATGCCCTGTCCCTGTGTGATTTATTCCATTTCACCATGACATTCTCTCCTGTTTTATTTACATTGCTTTATTGTTGGCATAGTTTGGATCACTACCATGGAGGAGGGAACTCAGGTGTAATGTGCAGGACAAATCGCCAAGGAAAATGTGTTACGCGATCTCTCAAAGCCACTTACAGTACTCCCCATCCTTGTAAACATAGACGGCTCAATAGCACTTCTGCCATACTTGAACATTTTTGTGTATGATAATGTATTCTTGGAGAGAGATCGATAGATAGATAGACGGATAGGTAGGTAGGTAGGTAAGTAGGTAGGTGGGTAGGTAGGTAGGTGGGTAGGTAGGTAGGTAGGTAGGTAGGTAGAGAGAGAGAGAGAGAGAGAGAGAGAACAGGAGAGAGGTGGGATAAAAGAAAATACTCATGCACAAAATAGATCGCTAAGTAAGAGGTGCTAGGTACTCTCCATTATGCATAGAGGTACTAGCACACACGGAAGGCTACAGAGGTTATGAGGACGCCCAGCTTAGACAGAAATGAATGTTTGTATCGATGGCCCCGAGTGAGAGGAATTTGGGTTATATTACTAGGAAGCGGTAATCATGTAGCGCACAAAGGTATGAAAAATATATAAAAGATGGTTCAATAATAGGGCTCCGCTAGATGCTCACCTGGCAATCTCTTACTTGTTGCGGGTACGGCTCAGTCTGCTGGTGTGGGCGTGGATGTGGCAGTCGTACTAGGAAATGAATAGGAACTTTTTTCTTCTTCGTACGATCCGCTGACGATTTTATTTAGCTGGAGAGGTTAAATACACCTTGATACACCCTACGCAAGATGTTTACGACGCTGACTGAGCCGTCCCACAAAACAAATGGAACCGCCGAGTGGAATGAAGGAGGAGCGTTATATATGGACCACCCTGTGTATGCACTGGCAGCGACTGATAACATTCATGACCCAGATAAGCACAAAAAATGTCATAGATGCTTCTTGTTGGTGTTGGTGTAGTTGTGTCCTTTCCCTGCAGTCCACCATCCTCCTTTTAGGGG
Organism: Coenobita brevimanus; assembly: GCF_032717465.1. Classification (NCBI taxonomy): domain Eukaryota; kingdom Metazoa; phylum Arthropoda; class Malacostraca; order Decapoda; family Coenobitidae; genus Coenobita; species Coenobita brevimanus. The sequence continues at coordinate 29,733,308 of NC_137007.1, read as the reverse complement.
ATAAAGAGGGAGTTGAAGGGCATTTGTATAATCTAATATACTATAGCAGTAGCTGTGTGTGTGTGTGTATTTTGGGCAGCCGAAACTACACAGTCAAATCGCACCAAAACTGGCACAAAAATCGCAAAAAATTGGCTGATGTGAAAAAACTTGGTCCCATCACGATTGCAAAACTTTTACTGTATTTAATGAGCGATCAAAGTTTGACCAGAAAACGCCTCTCCCGGCGCCCGGTCGGTTGCCGTGGCCGAGTGGTTAATATCTCGGACTTGCGTTCGGACAACTTGGGTTCCATTCCCGAAGCTGCAAATAACACGATCAATTGGTTAGCTGCAAAAAATCCAAGTGACAACGGTAGACTAGAACAGCACATAAACGGACCATCATGGGCCCTTCAGTGTCGCCTTGATGGCCGATAGTGACAACGTTAGACTAGAACAGCACATAAACATGACTCGGATTACCTGAAATGATCGCAACGCGCGCGCGAAGTGCAAGGAAACGAATGAGAAGCACGAGGAAACGTGCGAAGCACGAGAGAGCGAGCACGCAGCGAGAGAGCCCTCCGCAGGAGCAAGTGTGACAGGGTCCGAAGGGCCCACGAGCACTTGTCCGATCTATGTTCTAAGCTGAGAAAACGACGATGATAAAAAGCGTGTTAGAAATATAGGAAAATGCAAAGATATATTCACTTCCATTCCAGGTAAGTATAGAGTCGTAGAAAATCCTTTATGAACTGAGAAAGTAGCAGCGATATGAATTGTGGCAGAGAATTATAGAGAACGGCATTGACTCCTGTGTTATGAGCAGAGAAAAGAGCAACGATATAGACTCCAGTGTGAGAGTACAGAGGGCGACACAGAGTACCCCTTTGAAAGTGAAGTATAGAAAATCGAATGTCACTTGAGGTAGAAGAGGGCCAGATGTAGCGGCACTGGGCCAGGTGAGGTGCGGTCAAAGGCGGAAATACTCGCTCACTCACCTGTATTATTCGCTCATACAACTCGGAGTTTGGGGATAATGCTTTACTGCCGCCTTCCTCGGTACCGTCTTTGGGGTACTATTCCCTCTCTCTCTCTCTCTCTCTCTCTCTCTCTCTCTCTCTCTCCAATAATATTCCCTCACTCAGCAATAATTTTCTCTC
>NC_137007.1:29722164-29727164 GCF_032717465.1 Coenobita brevimanus | reverse complement strand
TTCAAAGGGGATGCTGTCTGATAATTGTTTTTTTTTTTTTCTTGTATCATACCTTATCCCATCTTTTACATGGACGTTATGATAATAATGATGATGACGATGATAATGATGATATTTATAATTTTTGATGATTATGATTCACTTATTTCCTTTGTGATATAAAAGCAACACAGTAACTGTAATTCAAGACATATTTCGCCTTCAGATTTTCCACTTTTCTTCTGCCCTGATTTGTGTCCTTGCCGTCCCTCCTTCGTGCCCTGTGTCAGCCTCTTACACCTCCCAGCGTCCTTCTTATCACAGCTTATCACCCTCTTCTCCCTCCTTCACTCCCTCCTTCACTTTGCCCTCCTTTCTCTTTCACTCTGCCCTTCCTCTCCTTCAATCTCTTTTCTCTTTCGTCATTTCTTCTTCCTTCCTCCTTCATATTTTTGTCCCTCCTCCGTGATTTCTTCTTCGTTCTTCCTTTATAATTTTTTTCCTCTTTCGACATGCCTTCCTCACTTATCCCACAGTCCTTGTTTCCTTCCTCCCGTCTGAGCCATTCTGCCTCCCGCCTCCTTCATTTCCTCTTCCTTCCTCCTTTATTTCGTTTCCTCTCCCTTTTCACATCTTCCTCCCGCCTTCCTTTCTGCTTACCATCTTCATTTCTTCCTCCCTATCTATCACTGTCATCTTCCCTCTTTTACTCTCTCCTTCCTCCCTCTTTTTCTTCTTTCTTTCCTCCTTCCTTTTCCTCTTTCTTTCCTCCTTTTCCTCTTTCCTTCCCCCCTAGTTTTCCTCTTTCCTTCTTCCTTCCTTTTCCTCTTTCCTTTCTCCCTCCTGTTCCTCTTTCCTCCCACCATCCTTTCACTCTCTCCTCTCTCCTTCCTCTTTCACGCTTCTACGTTTTACACTCCTCCTTTAGTTATCGACCTCATACCACTCCTCTCACCCACTTCCTTATCCCCCTTTTCCCTCCTTCCCCACCACCTTCAACCTCCATCCTGCCCCATGAATCGATAAGCAGGAGAAGGAAATGGGTCACCTAAGTCCACGAGGGTCCTAACGTAAAATGTCAGTGTGTCTCGTGACCTTGGATCAGCAACCAATGGCCTCCTTTTTAATTCTTGGTCTGTGAGTAGCGTGTTGGAGAAGGGGACCAGAATCAGTCACCATCATCACAATATCACCGCCATCATTATCACCATCACCAGCACCAGCACCACCATTAGCACCACCACCACCACTAGCACCACCGCCACCACTAGCACCACCTCCATCACTAGCACCACCTCCATCACTAGCACCACCTCCATCACTAGCACCACCGCCACCACTAGCACCAACATAGCCACTCAAACCATGCCATTTAAGAACAGAAGCCTCCTCCATCCCTGTCCATTTGGCTTTGTTGCCTGATCACCTTGTCCACCCCCTCCCCATCTCACCCCTCCCCACCTCACCCCAACACACCCCACCCAACCCCACCCAACCCCACCCAACCCCACCCCATCCCATCCTACCCCACTTCACCCTACCCCACCCAACCTCTTTCCTCCCCACCCCTACCCACCCCACACTACACCACTCAACTCCACCTTCACTAACTGACACCAAACTACCCCACCCCAACAAATCACACATATGTACATTCTGTGTCACTCCAGTCTTTGTGTGTGTGTGTGTGTGTGTGTGTGTGTGTGTGTGTGTGTGTGTGTGTGTGTGTGTGTGTGTGTGTGTGTGTGTGTGTTTTAAGGCCCTTCTGCTGAGTTGCATCATTACTCAAACTCCTCAAAACCTTCGCCGTCAGTATCTATCCCTTCTCTCCCCCCATCTCTGTCTGTCTGTCTGTCTGTCTGTCTGTCTGTCTGTCTCTGTCTCTGTCTCTCTGTCTCTCTGTCTGTCTCTGTCTCTGTCTGTCTGTCTGTCTGTCTCTGTCTCTCTCTGTCTCTCTCTCTCTCTCTCTCTCTCTCTCTCTCTCTCTCTCTCTCTCTTTTCTCCCTCTTTCCTCCTCCTCACAACACACCCACTCTCTCTCTCCGGCTTCTTCGTCTTTCTTTTCCCTTTTCTTCATGTCTAGTTCTCTCTCAGCTGCCCACCACTGCCTCCACTGCTTCTGGTGTTGAGTGGAAGGGTGTGTGGGGGTGGGGCAGGGGTGTGTGGGTGGGGTGGGGGTGTGTGTGGCTGGGGTGGGGAGGTGTGGGTGGTTGGCGTGGGAGGGTCTTCCAAATATTTTCCACATCATTCCACATTTTAGCTCAGATGTGTGTGTAATCCTTCCACCCACCCACATATACACATTTCTTTATCACCTACCAGACACAGATTTCTACACACACACACACACACACACACACACACACACACACACACTAGAAACCAAGGACACTGAATTCTGCCTCACAGCTCAGGCCCATCGAATTACTGAAGCCGTGAGAGTAGCCTAGTTCCGTCAGATGAAACAAATGGAGTATAGTAAAAATAAATGAAGGTAATGCGTTATGGTGATTGAATGCTTTAGTCGTGCATTGGTTCATGTGTCTACTTAAAGAGGCGTAGAAGAAGCAGGTGGAAGGGTGAGGGAGAGAGAGGGAAGAGGGAGTGGGGGGAGAGAGAAAGGAGGAAGGAGGGTGAGGGGGAGAGAAGACAGGAGTGAAGATAGAGGAGAGTAAGAGGGGAGAGAGAGAAGGGAGGAAGGAGGGTGAGGGAGAGAGGGTAGGAGTGAGGGTGAGGGGAGTGAGGGGGAGAGAAAAGAAAGGAAGGAGGGTGAGGGAGAGAGAGGGCAGGAGAGAGAGAGAGAGAGAGAGAGAGAGAGAGAGAGAGAGAGAGAGAGAGAGAGAGAGAGAGAGAGAGAGAGAGAGAGAGAGAGAGAGAGAGAGAGAGAGAGAGAGAGAGAGAGAGAGAGAGAGAGAGAGAGAGAGAGAGAGAGAGAGAGAGAGAGAGAGAGAGAGAGAGAGAGAGAGAGAGAGAGAGAGAGAGAGAGAGAGAGAGAGAGAGAGAGAGAGAGAGAGAGGAGAGGAGAGGAGGGAGTGTTGGGGATACTGAAAAAGAAATATCGCTTTTCGAGTCTGGAATAACTCGAAAGAAAACCACTTTTTTTATATCTCAGTTTTTTCACAGAGAATGCACACCGATTTCCAAATTTCGCCACCAAATCAACACATCTATATACTCGAAAACCATGACCTCACCTCCTCTCTGGGGCAAAAATGATTCCAAAATTTTGTATTCACGATAGAGATGTGTTAACTGCAGTGCCTTAAAAAAAATGGTTGGTTTTGTTGGCTCGTGTCAGATATTCAGAAGTGCAATTTTTTAGTAAAGTCTAGGATATTAAATATACGTAGAGAAAAAGAATTTGGGTCGTAGAAGGTATATATCTAGGTGAATATCTGTCTATCTGTCTATCTATCTATCTATTTATCTATCTGTGAATATCTATATGTACTATCTATCTCTCTATACACTTGCCTATGTGTTTGACTCTATCTATCTGCCTGTCATTTTCTACATTCGCCTGTCAAATAGATCTATTAATCTATTTATCCATCTTTTCTTAAATGAATATATAAAGCACCACAATTTAAAACACGGTAGGCCAGAGATGAGAAACTTGAAAAAATTATACATGAGTAGAGTGAATTACAGATGAATTAACAGTGGTCGCAAACTGATTATAAGAGAGAGAGAGAGAGAGAGAGAGAGAGAGAGAGAGAGAGATGGTGTATGATGCTGCCCCCTAGTGTGTATAAATGTAACTAATTAGACCCCCAGCCAGGCACAACAATGCCAGTATTCAGAGAGAGAGAGAGAGAGAGAGAGAGAGAGACGCTTATTTTTATACTACTGATGATAATGTAAAAATCTGTATAACTAGAATAATGATGACAATAACAATAGCAATGGAGACAACAACAACAACAACAACAATAATAATAATAATAGAAATAATAATAATAATAATAATAATAATAATAATAATATAATAGTAATAATAATAATAATAATAATAATAATAGTCATCGTCGTCGTAGTAGCAGTGCTGTAGTAATACCACCTCATTTAGCTCCGTGTCAAAGAATTCCCAGCGCAAAGGAATTACTTATGCAAATTTAACCGAGTCCCCCCTACTGGCACTGCACTCAGGGAACAAAATTAAAAGGAAAATGGGGACAGTCTTTCTCTGCCTTTCAACCCCTTCACTACGAGAAGCCTGTCCCTAAGCTGTATAAAATCGTCTGGAGAGAGAGAGAGAGAGAGAGAGAGAGAGAGAGAGAGAGAGAGAGAGAGAGAGATTATGAATATGTAAGCGAAAGAATTTTGAGAGAGAGAGAGAGAGAGAGAGAGAGAGAGAGAGAGAGAGAGAGAGAGAGAGAGAGAGATTATAATGGATATGCAAGCGAAAGAATTTTGAGAGAGAGAGAGAGAGAGAGAGAGAGAGAGAGAGAGAGAGAGAGAGAGAGAGAGAGAATTATAATGAATATGTAAGCGAAAGAATTTTGTGAGAGAGAGAGAGAGAGAGAGAGAGAGAGAGAGAGAGAGAGAGAGAGAGACTGCTGACTTACTCCTGGCGAATATCACGTTGTTGCCTCTCAGTATGTATATGGCTGGTCTGAGATGAAGGCTTACCTCCTCCTCCCTCCCCCCCCCACACACACACACTCCCTCTCTCTCTCTCTCTCTCTCTCTCTCTCTCTCTCTCTCTCACACACACACACACACACACACACACACACACACACACACACACACACACACACACACTCCCTCTCTCTCTCTCTCTCTCTCTCTCTCTCTCTCACACACACACACACACACACACACACACACACACACACACACACACGGCAAACTTTGAACCGTGTCTTATTATAGGTGTCGTACGGGATGGTAAAGAAGGTATGACATGAGAGAGGGAGAGAGAGAGAGAGAGAGAGAGAGACTATAGAACATTAACAACAGTAGTAAAAAATAAACATAAAGGGAAAACTTATCAACAAGGCTGGTCGTAGGATTGG
>NC_137007.1:29699664-29707164 GCF_032717465.1 Coenobita brevimanus | reverse complement strand
ATCCCAGCACCCCTCCATCCCATCCTAGCATCCTTCCCTCCATCCCATCCCATCCCATTCCAGCATCCCTCCATCTCATCCCAGCACCCCTCCATCCCATCCTAGCATCCTTCCCTCCATCCCATCCCATCCCGCCATCCCTCCGTCCCATCTCAGCATCCCTCCATCCTATCCCATCTCAGCATCCCTCCACCCTATCCCAGCATCCCTCCATCCCATCCCATCCCAGCATCCCTCCACCCTATCCCAGCCCCTCCATCCCAGCCCCTCCCCCCTCCCTCCTCTATATATATTGGCTCATTTTATTGCGTCTTTTTTCTGGTAGGGAAATTCTTGGTTGACCCTTTCCCCCCTACCCCCGTCCCTCCCCCTCACCCTTCCCCTGTTTCTCTCCCTCTCCTCTACCGTCTCTCTCTTCCTCCCTCCCCCTCCCTCCCTCCCTTCCCATATATCTTTCCTCCTGGTTCCCTCCCCTTCTCACTCCCCTTCCCTCACCCCCTCACTCTTCCTCCATTCTTCACTCTCCTTTCTCCCTCTCCATCTCTCTCCCCTCTCCTCCCCCCTCCCTCCATCCCCATTATTCTTCCTTCCTCATTCCTCTTCCCTTCCCCTATTCCTCTCATTTCCCTTCCGGTCCTCCCTCTTCCTCTTCCTTGTCCCCTCTCCCTTCTCCATACTGTACAACCCATTTTTCTTGCCTTTTTCCTTCCCTCCCTCTCCCTCCCTCCCTTCCTCCTTCCCTCCCTCTCCCTCCCTCCCTTCCTCCTTCCCTCGCTCTCCCTCCCTCCCTTCCTCCTTCCTCACCCATCCCTCCCTCACGCCCTCCCTTCCCTTCTACTTCCTCACCCCTCCTTCCTGTGTTCCTCTGTTCACGTTTTTTCCCTCCTTTCCCTCCCCCCCTCCTTGCTCACCCCGTCTACCCTCCTGCCTCCCTCTGTTCACCCTATTTTTCTTCCTCTACTTCCCTCCTTCCCTCCATGACTCCCTCCCTCCCTCCCTCCCTCCACGATGTTCGATCTATTTTTCTTTCCTTTTTTGCTCCATCTTTCTCTTCTGCCTTTCTTCCTTCCCACATCTCTTTTTCCTCCCTCCGTTTCCTCTCTTTTTATCTCCACTTCCCTCCCTCTTTTTCCCATTCTCTCTCCCTCCATCCCATTCATCTAGCTTTTCTTCCCACCTTTTCTTCCTACCTCTTCTATTTTCTCTCTCTCTTACCTCAACCTCTCCTCTCCACTTCCCTCCTCACTACTCCTCCTCCTCTCCCCTTCACTCCTCTGTTCTTTCCATTTTCTCTTCTCCTCTTCTTCTCCTCCTCTCTCCTTCCTTTTTCTGCCCTCCTCTCCTTCTTCTCCTCTCTCCTTCTTCTCCTCTCTCCTTCCTTTTTCTTCCCTTCTCTCTACTCCCTTCCTCTTCTTAATTTCTCTCACCTTCCCATTTTCCCTCTTCCTCTTCTCCTCCTCTTTTCCTCTCTTCTTCTCTCTCCTCTTTACTCCTCTCCTCTCTTCTCATCTTATTTTTCCTCTTCCCCTTTCTCCTTCCCTCCCCTCTCCCTTCCTCCTCCTCCCTCCCCTCTCCCTTCCTCCTCCTCCCTCCCCTCTCCCTTCCTCCTCCTCCCTCCCCTCTCCCTTCCTCCTCCTCCCTCCCCTCCCCCCTCCCTCTCCCCTCTCCTCCAGCGTCGTCTATAGCGTTACCATGTTCGCCAAAGAGCCTAGGATTTACTTCAGTCCCCCTCCCTCTCTCTCTCTCTCTCTCTCTCTCTCTCTCTTTACATCACATCTCTTCTTTCCTTATTTTTCTCATGCATCTTTTTCCACCTCCTCCTCCTCCTCCACTCTCTCCCCCTCTCTCTCCTCCTCCTCCCTCCCTCCTCTCTGGCTATACATTGCTCTCCTCTCGTTTTTTCCTCCGTGGTCGTCTCAGGTGGTATTATTGTCGTTTTTTGCCCACTGACCCTCTCCTTCCACTTCCTTTTTCCTCCTTAGTATTATTGGAAGTCGTGTTTTGTCGCTTGAATTTAGTGGTCGTTTTAGTCGTTATTTATCCTGTAGTCGTTATGAGGTTTCGTGTTCTGGTCGTCTTTATTTACGAGTCGTGCGTGTCGTGTCTTATTCTGGATTGCATGTTTGTCGTCTTTTGCTGGGTCGTCGTTTTAGTCGTTCCTCTGTTCTGGTCTTTCTTAGGGTGGTTCATTGGTCGTTTTAGCTCTGGTCGTTTCGTGGGAGTCGTGGCTGTATTCTAGTCGTTATGTGGTGTTGTGTTATCGTCGTTTTTAATTGATAGTCGTGTCTTATCAGTCGTTCCTGTAATGTTATTGTTTGTGTGTTGTGTTAATGCTGTCCCTTCCATTCCCTGCCTCCTCTTTACTTCTCCCCTTTCCTCTCTCCCCCTCACTTCTCTCCCTTCTTCCTTCCCTTCCCTGCTCTCCTCTCTTTCCCTCTTTCCCCTCCCAACCCCACCTCTCCTCCATCTTTCCCCCTCTCCCCCTCCCCTCTGCTTCTTCCAATTCCTCCCCCTTACTCCTCCACCTTTCTTCTCTTTTTCCTCCTCTCCTCTCTCCCTTATTTCATTCCTCCCCTTCCATTTCCCCTCCTTTCCCCCCTCCCTCCTCCTACTCCTTCTTCCCCCACCTCCCCCCACCCCCTGCTCCGGGATAGACAAAGTGTTTTCTGCAGTAAACTTAAAATGGAGTTAAAATAGAGTTAAGGAAGAAGGTAAGGAGTCGCCAGCTAAGTCGGTTCGGCCCCATACCACCTGGCGATTTTGAGATGCGTTTTTTGCCGGTATTTAGAGCCATTTTCTCCCTATTTTAGGAAACATTTTTGCCGATTTTTGCATTTTTTCTGAGTTTTAGGATAAGTTTGTTACCCATTTTAGGGACTTTTTTTTTTAATGATTATTACTTTTACCTTCTTACTGGTTTTAGGAGCCCTTCTCATGCCTATTTTAGGAACTGTTTTTTGCTAACTTTTTAAACAGTCTTTTGCCGATTCTAGGAACCTTTTTCTGATTTTAGGAAACAGCTTTTGTGATTTTTGAAGTTGTTTTTATTAATACTTAAAAAAGTCTTTCGAAAAGTTTTTATTTTTTTCGAATTTACGAACCATGTCTTCTGATTATAAGGACTCTTTGTCTGCCGGTTTTAAGATTTTTAAAAAGAATTTAAGATTTTTTTTTTCAGTTCTGGAAAATACTCTCAGCTGACATTAAGAAGTTTTTTTTTTCCATTTCATGAACCATTTTTGCCGATTTTCAAGACTGTTAAATCTTTTTCCTAGTTTGGGGATCTTCTTTCCCTCTTAGATCATTTATAAGCCAGATATCTGTTAACCAATTAACAATACTTTTTTGCATAACAATTTTCCGGCAACCACCTTACATATATGTTATTTCTATTATACAGATAGAGTCAGAAATTTATATATCTATTTGCAAGAAGACACAATTTCACACTACAGCATTCTTAGCTTTGTATAGAAAGTTATTGATAGTTATACTTCAGCACACTTAGCACAATATGTCTTAATGTTATACCAAATGTTGTTGATTTTGTTACTGTGATATACTTAGCACTATATGGAAGGAAATTGCTGGTGTTCATTTGATGGTAATTTTTTGGTGGGAATTGTCCTTGCTTTTTCCTTGGTGTCAGAACTGTCGCTTGCTGCTTGAAATATCTCGCCTGCTGAATACACTTACTGCCTGTGTGTGTGTGTGTGTGTGTGTGTGTGTGTGTGTGTGTGTGTGTGTGTGTGTGTGGCCTTGAAATGAACGGGCGAAAATGCTGGGTTTTGGTGGCTGGTGTGGGTGTCGGTGGGGTGGGGTGGGTTGGGGTCTTGTTGAGTCACTGTTTCTTGTGTGTGTGTGTGTGTGTGTGTGTGTGTGTGTGTGTGTGTGTGTGTGTGTGTGTGTGTGTGTGTGTGTGTGTGTGTGTGTGTGTGTGTGTGTGTGTGTGTGTGTTAATATATTTAAAGGAAATATGCCTTTAATGACAAACTTATTGGCTTCTTTTCCTTATTTCATGCCATGTATATCTTTTTCTTATAATTCTATATGAACAAAGAACTAGCACACACACACACACACACACACACACACACACACAGACTAGGACATATGCAGTCAAATATACAGAGACAGACAGCCTAAAGAGAGAGAGGGGAAAATCAGACAATCAGACAGACAGAAAAAGAAAGGAAGAGACTGAGACAAACAAACAGACAGACAGACAGACACACAGACAGAAAAACAAACTATTGTATATACAAACAAACAGAAGAACAATTAAGGATGACAAGACAAACAAATGACCATAGAAAAAGACCGAGAAGGAGGCAGTGTGGCACAGACAGAAGACCACAGACAAGGAAATAGAAACAAAGAAAATGCACTAAAAAATAAAACAGACAGACACAGAACCAAAGAAAAACATTGAAACTCAGAGAAACAAACAAACAGACTAATACAGCCGAGCAAAAATAAAAACAAACAAACAGACTAATACAGCCGAGCAAAAATAAAAACAAACAAACAGACTAATACAGCCGAGCAAAAATAAAAATGATACAGACATACAGACACTCACTCTAAAATGCATCCAGTCCGAGACACCCCAGGCTAACCATACCGCCTTTATACCGTGGCCGGCCATTACCCACCAGCGTCTCGGATTAGCCAACGCGATACCCGCGTGACCGACACGTAATGAGGTGATACGGACCACATTTTTGTCCACCCTGCGTCTGCCAAATGTGGATGGAACTGACCTAAAATGGGAGCTGGCGGGGTGGACAGTCTGATACCACGTGCATTGGGTTGGGTTAGGGTGGGTTAGTCATGAATATGTCTGGTTTGCTAAGAAAACATATAAATTTAGCAGACGGAAAATTAGCATAAGGTTGAGACATATGTAGGTGTGGATACCTATCGTTATCTCCGGCAAAAAAAATTAACTAAGGTTATGTTTTCACCCGTGACTGTTTGTGTTGAAAAAGATATATAATTTGTTTTAATTTTATAGAAAGCTGATGGATAGGTGGGGAGTCTGTCAGTGAACAGAATATTAGATTTTGAGGTGGATCTTGACCCGGATACAGGAATAAGTCATAAATTTTCTTTCCGTTGGTGGAGGTAAGCATTCTTTGAGACTGCGTAACAGGGCATACGAAGGCCGTAGAAATAACTGACTATATGAGAATGTAAAATTATTCGTCTGGTAAAAAAAGAAAGAAAAGAAAAGAAAAAAAGAGGAATTACATCAGTGAATCATAAATTTGGAGGAGGTTTGCGCCGTTTGAGTGGTTTGCTGTATTTTTGTTGTTGCTGTTATAAAAAAAAAAAAAAAGAGAATCATGAAAGATGTGGAATAAGAAGGTATATTGATTATGGGGTCGAAGAGAGTGTGTCTGTGTGATATATTTATGTACAGGATGGATAGGAGTGGGTTGGGAGCAGGTTTATGAGAGCGAGGTTCTGGCTGTGAAGGGTGACAGGCTAAGAAGGTGCCTTATTGTAGTAAGTGGTTGTGTAACAAAGTAGTATACGAAAGCTGGCGAGGCTAAAATATTAATGTGTGTGTGTGTGTGTGTGTGTGTGTGTGTGTGTGTGTGTGTGTGTGTGTGTGTGTGTGTGTGTGTGTGTGTGTGTGTGTGTGTAAGCATGCACAGTTGTGGACAAAAGTTGATTTAATATTTCACTACTTCTATTTTTCACTTTCCTCTGGTGGTTAATAATATTCCCGAGCTGAGAGAGACCTGTTATATTTGTCTGTCCGCAGATACAAAAGTTCGTCTGATAATTCACCACTTCCAGTTCTCCTTTGGTGGCTAACATTACAAAGCTGAGTCATGTTTCTCTGCCCATAGATGATTCTCTTTGATATGATGCGTCAAGGCTACTTCTTACCTCCCACTTTTTTTACTTTCAGTTCTTTCCACATTTTCTTTCACTTCTCCCCTCCTTCACTTTCCATGCACTTCATTCTTCCTCCGCTGTTCCTCTCCACCTCTTCCACTTCTACTTCCTCCCTCCCTCGTTGTCAGCTGCCACTTCATTTCTTAGTCCACCCTTCCTTCACTTCTCCCTCCTTCACTTCATTCTTTCTCAATCCCTCCTCCCTTCTCCCTCCTTCACTTCATTCTCCTCTCCCACTTCCACTTCAGTCTCCCTCCATCCCTCCTCAGTTTCATTCTCCTTCCTTCCCTCCTCCACTTCATCCTCTCTCTACGCCTCCTCCACTTCATTCTCCCTCCACACCTCCTCCCCCTCTCCTTCCTCCAAGTCTTCATCCTGCCTTCGTCTGAGCAGCAGGGGGAGAGAGGGAGGGAGGGAATGAAAGTATGGATGGAGGGAGGGAGTGGAATAATAGATGAAGAGGATCGATGGAGCCACTGCATCCACACTTAGGGTGGAGCAGACGCCGATACTGGATGGAGGAGGAGGGGAAGGAGGAGGGGAAGGAAGGAGAGGGAGATCGAAGTAGAGAGACAGGAGTAACAGAGAGACGAGAGAAGTGGAGAGAGAAAGTTAGAGAAAAATGGCCGGCAGAACTAGATGAATTCAGTAGGAGAAGGAGAGAGAGAGAGAGAGAGAGAGAGAGAGAGAGAGAGAGAGAGAGAGAGAGAGGATGTAGATGTTAGAGAAAGACGTTGTTCTTGAGTAGACACAGAACTGCCTTGAGATGTGTCAAATATGTAACTCTGGTTCTTTTACCTTAACTTGGCTCAGATTTTTGTCCTTTTGCTGCTTATTTCACATAGCTCAGTGGCAGAAAGAGACAATACTGTGGCTCTATATCCTTTCCAGAGCACTTCTTCATGACTAACATCACATTTGAGTGTTTACTGTAGATGGAGAGATGACAGTTTTAGGCCAAGTTAAAGGGAAAAGGATATAGCACCTGTCGCATATACGTCAACACATCTTCATACTCCATCTCATTCTTCATTTTCTGTTCGTTCCGTATGCACCATGTACTCTCACTCTCTCTCTCTCTCTCTCTCTCTCTCTCTCTCTCTCGTCCTCATGCCAGCCCGTCTTCGTCTTCCTCACCAACTTTTAACATGGTCGTCAAGTCCTCAGTAGTTTCTCTTGGGATTATTTACTCATTCTGTATTCACTTTATAGCCATTTGGACTCTAGCACTCTCTCTCTCTCTCTCTCTCTCTCTCTCTCTCTCTCTCTCTCTCTCTCTCTCTCTCTCCCTCTCTCTCTCTCTCTCTCTCTCTCTCGTCTTTCGCTTTCCTACACCAACTTGTAAATAAGCCTCTAAATTCTCAGTAAGATACAATTTAATATGTTCTCACTCGTACCTTAAATAAACTATACATATATACATTGAATTCTTAGTTAGTCTCTGTCTCTGCCCAGTCGTTACCTTCACCATAGAGGAGCTTTTGAACAAGATGGTAATTTCTCAGTAGCTGATAACTGAGTATGTCCTTGATCAGTATTCATTGTAGTGAAAGTCAGGTTTAGAGCAAAAGAAGATTCTGTGTGTGAGTG
>NC_137007.1:29692164-29697164 GCF_032717465.1 Coenobita brevimanus | reverse complement strand
TCCACCTCCAGAGTTCGATCATGTGTCCCCCTGTCGGTCAATCAGCCTCCACTGCGAATCCACAGAATTATAGACCAGCTAAAGGAAGTAAAATTGTCCTGGTTTGAGGAAATACTTGGTACTTTTCTCGTCAAATGAACGCATGAAACTGAATTAGGGACCTGGCTGTTTAAAGTGACGGTTGCTTGTTTTAATGAGTAGGTAATACTTTGCTGGGCGTTTTCCTTGTCCGATGAGCACCTAGAACTCACATAGGGACCTGGGTTGACAAAGTGACAGTTGCGTTGTATAGCGAGGGGTAATGTTTTGCGGGGTGTTTTCCTTGTCTTGAACACTGTGGAAGATTGTGTGGAAGTAGCTATCAACACAAGACCAAGAGAATGAGAAAGAAAAGAGGAATGATTAAATCTGGTGAGAGTGACACAAAATACAAGGACACGGGCGGTGGTCTCAGTGGATAAGTACAGAGTGGTTCAAGATGACCGGTGAAATATGGAGATTGCCTTCCATAGAGTTTTGTTCAAGATGACGTGTGAAAAATGGAGATTGTCTTCCATAGAGTTTCGCAAGCCCTCCCATTCGGTGACATGAGTTATCTCTTGTTGGCTCATGACGATTTTTTTTTTTTTTTAATGTAGATTAGCGGGGAGAAATCAGGTTACTTGCAGCCCCGACACGATAAAACACTTCTCTTAAATTAAGAAAAACGTCGAAAAGGATAAATATAAATAAGAAAAGAAATACTCGGTCTTTGTTTTTAGCCCCGACACTACAAAACGTTCCCTTGAAGTTAAGAAAAAAAAGTCTGAGGGGATTTAAAAAAAAAAAAAACTAAAAATATCAAGAAAAAACTAAAAAGAAATAGTCGGATTTTCTTTTAGTGTTATGCCGTGTCAGTTTGGGTAAAATAAATCCCTTCAGTAGTAAGGCGATGTTTGTATTAAGCTTATTCTCCTCCAGACGATTTTATTCAGCTGATCCCCCGTAATGATAGAGTAACTTAGTAACTGTTTCCCCAGCTGGCCGCCAGATGTCTCCCAGCGCCATTACAACGCTAGTATATGGACGGCAGGAAGGTATTATTTCCCCGCAGCGCTACATAGTGCCTCATACCGCTACTGTACGCTACGCTCTAGTAATGAAACGCGGTGGGAACATTGTAGTGAACGATGTGGGATGGGTGGGTTTGTGGGGGGGGGAGGGTTGGAAGTGTTATGTTGTAGTGGAAGGGGGTTTGTTTATACTGTGTGTGTGTGTGTGTGTGTGTGTGTAAAGCCAAGTTCAGATTACATTAGTTAGAAAGTATTGGATCCGATTTCATTCTCCCTAAGTTATTCAGTATGACCTTTCCCATGTTTAGTTCAGTTTCAGCGCCTTGTGGTCAGTTAGTTATTTTATTTATTTATTTATTTATTAGTATCTTCATGTATTTATTTTCAAGCATGGAAAAGCCTCTCATGCTGAAGGGATTAATGGAGACTCTTATTAACCTCTCTGTCTCAAAAAGAATAATTTCCGTTACAAATATTTTTCGGTTTGTGTTCCGAAGGAGTCAAGGATATATGTATGTAAGGAGAGAGAGAGAGAGAGCACAGATGAATAGGAAAGAAGGTAGTCGTTGAAGGATTGAGGGAGTGTTGAAATATGTGACAAAGTTAGAGGTTGAAAGTCAGGGGATCGTATGTGTAACTAACCGTTTACAATACACTGCATCGGAGGTGTGGAATGCTGCAGTGAGGTTCATCCGTTTGTTGGTACTGCTGGGGGTGTATTGCCCGTAACTCCGATGGCAGGGGAAGCAAGCCGTGTAGGGAGGAGGAGGGAGGAATGGAGGCAGGGGTACGAAAGGGGGACAGGGGATAGAGTGGAATGGAGACAGGGAACGTAGGCAGGGGTGGAATGGCTAGGAAATGGCCTGAGAGGGGGGTAGGGAAAGGGAGCAAGGGGTACGATGGATACAAGGGAAGTAGGGAAGGGGGGTGTGAAGGTAGGCAGGGGGATAGGCAGGGGGGAGGGAGAGGTTAGGCTAAAAAAAACACCTGGTCATAATTGTGTTGGGGTCAGGTGAGACAAATAAAGAAAATGGGCGTGCGGCACATCGGCCCCTCGGACGCACCTGACTCGGCAAAATTATAAACTTCTCAAAATGTTCACAAGTTGGAATGGTGGATAAAAAAGGAAAGACGACCCTTGCCTGTCACGACCAGCCCTCCTCACACTGCCTCAACCAACACTGACCTCAAACTGCTTAACCTACACCACCTCAACCAACACTGACCTCAAACTGCTTAACCTACACCACCTCAACCAACACTGACCTCAATGTACTGGACATAAACTGAGCTGAAACCGCATTGATAACGCTGAATTGAAATTGTCTGATCTACACTACTTTACCCCTGTTGACCTATAAGTGAGAGAGAGAGAGAGAGAGAGAGAGAGAGGGAGAGAGAGAGAGAGAGAGAGAGAGAGAGAGAGAGAGAGAGAGAGAGAGACGGGGGTTGTGGGGTGGCTCAGGTGTGTGTTTGAGTCATAAAGTGTATGAGAATGTTGCAGCAATGTTAAAGTAAACCTCATTACCCTGCCACTGTCTTACCTTCAACATCAGGCTCCCTCATTCTTACTTTAGAGAGGGAGAGAGAGACAGGCGGGGGGATATTACTACATTTTAACTGTTGTCTCATGTGTATTATCTACCCATACTCACGCCCATACCACCTACACCATCACTTTCTTCCACTTTATCTATACCACCACACCAGCCAGGCCATTATCCACACACACACACACACACACACACACACACACACACACACACACACACACACACACACACACACACACACACACACACACACACACACACACACACACACACACACACACACACACACACACACACACACACACACACACACACACACACACACACACACACACACACACACACACACACACACACACACACACACACACACACACACACACACACACACACACACACACACACACACACACACACACACACACACACACACACACACACACACACCTCCCCTTTCCTCTTCCAACCCCCACCCCTCTCCTCCTTCCCTCCCCGCGTCTCTCTGCGATCAATTTACCCTCATCAGAAATTAAAAGAGAAAGAAATCTGTAGGGCACTGATTCTTTTTCTTTTTCTTCCTAGTTTCTTCATTTTTTTTTCGTCTGTGTGTTTTGATTGCCAGACTTTCTTTCAGTTTTGTGCCCAGCGAGTTGAAAATGATGGGGATGGGCTTTTGGTCAAGATTTTGGTGTGTGTGTGTGTGTGTGTGTGTGTGTGTGTGTGTGTGTGTGTGTGTGTGTGTGAATTCATTACCGTGTATAATTAGTGGTAAAACTTGTGAAAACTAAGTGCGGGTTCTTTTTAATTTGTGTTATAATTATTACTTCTGTATTTCATAGCTTAATACAGCCATTAAATCGGCTTCTGCAGTCTGGTTCACAGTTGGTAATTCAGTTTGCATCATACTATTCCGGGATGAGCCTCAGAGCGGACACACACACACACACACACACACACACACACACACACACACACACACACACACACACACACACACACACACATACACACACACACACACACACACACATATCAATGAAAGAATACAGTTTGGGTGGCCTTCATTTTAACTTTATGTATTTGGTAGAAAAATATAAGAAAAACTGAAAATAAAAATAAATCTGGCACTGCAACGCATTTTTTTTTTATATCAACAAGACCTGCAAGAAATCACAAAAACATTTAAGATTTTGACTTTCAAGTCTTTTTAGTAAGACACTGCAAGAAATAGATAAATCAAAATAGACCTTGCTTTCAAACTTTTTTCTTGGGTGGGAGGAGGAGGGTAGTAAGAAAACGGAAGGGATTATATATAAAAGAATGTATGAAGAACAAACCACGCCAACTTCCGCCCAAAAATATAAAAATATGAAGGAAAACAAACCTCCCCGGCTCCCGTCCCCCTGCGTAGCTCTACCCCAAGGAGCACTGCAGGGGCGGAGGCGGCAGTCGTAACTCCCACACCACCAGATTGCAGCGTCTGGCTTCACTTCCAGGCCCCACTTCCCCAGCGATCCGCCCTTCCATAATTTATCTCATCCTCCCACCGCCGGAAATTAACTTAAAACAATTTGCTAACTCGCGGCGGAGCAAGATAAGGCGGGATGTTTGTGTGGCGGGAGGGGGGGGAGGTTGCGGGTGCCGGGTTATGATGATTTGATGAATGGCCGTGGTTGCTGTTGGGTTATACTATGATATTGCACTGTGTTTTACTCGTATTTATTTTATTTTCCTAATTACTTATTTTTTTTATTATATCTGTCTGATCAGCTGATCGTGTCAGGTGCGGGGAGGGGGATGGGTCCATTATGATATGGCAGGAGCAAACCAGGTCTGCTGTCGGGCCTTCCTGCGGATGTCGCTGGACTGCACTGCGCGGTTGACCTTCGTGCGGTATGGTGCGGTGATGAGCGGTCCTTTCCTCCTTTAGAGGCTACGATACGAGTAAATGTGTGTGTGTGTGTGTGTGTGTGTGTGTGTGTGTGTGTGTGTGTGTGTGTGTGTGTGTGTGAGTATTTTGGTGATTGTGTCGTCATGTCTTGGCTACCCCCCGTTAGAGGGGAAACAACCTAGCAATGTATATAGTATATTGATAGATATCTGACTGTCTGGATTTCTTTTTCTTACCAGGTTTTTTATAAATCAGATTCGGTGAACGGACATCAAAGTTCCCTCTCCACAAAATGAAGACGATTATTATTTCCATCCTCCTCCTTGTTTTCAGTGGAGGCAACTGCTTCCGTGCATTTTCTTATTTCTAGTCATCATTTTATATCTTTGAGGACAGGTAGCTCTCAAGGTGAATAACGGAATAAAACGTCTAATTTCAGTCACCAGAGAGGCCAAGGGATTGAAATTCGCGCCAGTGGTCATAAATTTAATTCCTTCACTACGA
>NC_137007.1:29662164-29679664 GCF_032717465.1 Coenobita brevimanus | reverse complement strand
CAGGATAAAAACAGACAGAAAATTTGTGGAGAAGATTCAAGCGTAATGACGTGAAAATAACATATAATCTCGACTGACTACCTATATTTATTTGAATTACTCAGGTTTGTGTTAAAGTTTATCAAATGTTTAGGTATATTGTTATCAAGGCGCGCGCACACACACACACACACACACACACACACACACACACACACACACACACACACACACACACACACACACACACACGGCAAGAAGATGATAAAAGGGAAAAATAACGTAAAGGGCACATGTTGTGAAAGTCTACGGTGATTGCCATCCATGTTTTATTTACTTTATTTCTTGATATCTGTACTGTAAGTGCGTGGGATACAATTTATGAGTTGTGTAATGCTGTTGGCTGAATTCTTAGTCCCGACAAGAGGAACCAGCAGTAGATATATAGAGGCGGATACAGAAATATTTCTGAGGTGTTGCCCATAATACTTTCCAGGTTAATGACGGCTTGGCATCCTCATTCTCAGCCAACTACGTAGTGTTTGTCAACTAAAGATGGTTTGTATGACATTTGTTAGAGTAGAGAGAAATATAATAATCAGTAAAAGCTGCAGTGTGGTATATAAAGAACTGTATTGTAAGCTTCAGTGTGATAGAGCAGTGGTACAGCCTAAACGGCGCTGCAACACCCGAAGATCAGCCCATGATATGATAGAGATTAGATTTTTAAAAAGTCTTGGGTAGGATGAGAGGAACTAATGCTTAAATACTCTGCCAATATAAAAATTGTCATCTTTCCATCTTTATCACAATGCTATCTTAGCACTAGAAGATATCATTAGTCACTAAGAAGTACCACGGAGTGGTTGTAAAGCCATAGCATTGTCTTTTTTCAGTCACTGATTTACAGAAAATATGCAGGGAAAAAGCAACAATCTACCCAAATTGAGGAAAATGAAACATAGTCCATTTCCCTGATGTCACACTAATTAATGCTACCACAGTCTCCTGTGCCCTCAGTTAACATCACCAAGGCATTCAAACATCAGGGAGAATAGTAAGTGAAATTTAGCGGAAGGGTACCGCAGAGTTGCACAAGTTTCTGACGTGGAATGTCATTCGCAGTAGTAGTAGTAATAGTAGTAGTAACTATATAGCCCCACGTTCATCTAAATACGCACCCAGTGGACTGCAGGTTGAAGGTGTCTCTTTCCTGCAGTCAAGCATCCTTCGTTTAGGGGATTGGGAGGGAGGTGAGGAACGTTCGTTTGTATATCGGTGCCACCTCGTGAAGGCGTCCCTCGCACACAGAAATCTACGTATCACTCGCTTACGTCAGGCTAACGGGAGGTGAAATTGGCCTGTCTGTGGGTTTGAAAAATGGTTTGAAGTTACATTAAGGTTTCTGTGTTGCTGGAAGGCCATTTTTCCATTCCGGCGATGTGAAAATGGTGGTTGGATAAGAGTTATATATCGTTGTCATCATCATCATCATCATCATCATCATCATCATCATCATCATCATCATCATCATTAGCATCGGCATCACCACTATCATCACCATCACCATCACCATCATCATCGTCATCATCATCATCAGTCATTGTCGTCATCATCGTAGTAGTAGTGGTAGTAGTAGTAGCAGTAGTAGTAACTTTTTTTTCCCACCTGAGGAAAGAGTGGGGATTAACGCAAAAAACAAAACATAAGATTATTTTATTAGATATCTGTGTCATCCATTGAACCACTTCAGCCCGAGACCGACACTTTAACTTCCCTCTTGCTTCCTCCAGACGATTGGGGTTCACCTTGGGAGGAATCTCTTGAAATGTAGGAGAGAAGAGGAAGTCAAGAAGGTGTTATGAAGATCTTGAAGAAAAATAGTCTACCCTTAACACCCTAATCCCTTCAATCCCGAGACGTATTTTCTGTTATATTTTGGTACCTTCAGGCGATTTTTGAAAGGGGATTTTTGAAAAGGGGATTTTTATAGAGGAATTTTTGATAAGGGATTTTTGAAAGGGAATTTTGGAAACGAGATTTTTTAAGGGATTATTGAAAGGGGATTTTTAGAGAGGGATTTTTAATAAGGGATTTTTGAAAGGGAATTTTGGAAACGAGATTTTTGAAGGGATTTTTGAAAGGGAATTTTGGAAACGAGATTTTTGAAGAGATTTTTGAAAGGGGATTTTTGAAAGGCTTGGGTATAGTTTTCATTTTTCTCTTTGCAAGTAGAGGCCTTTCTAACCTAAATATAACTGTCCAGGGGTAGCAGGACTACATCAGAACATGACGTAAGAAAACTGAATTGGTGGTTTGATAGAAGATAGATAGATAAATAGATGGAAAGACAGATAGATGGAAAGATTGATGGACAGATAGGGGAGGGAAGGAGGGAGAGAGCGAACGAGCGAGAGAGAGAGAGAGAGAGAGAGAGAGAGAGAGAGAGAGAGAGAGAGAGAGAGAGAGAGCGGGGGGGAGAAAGAGGGAGGGAGGAGGCAGTGAGGGGGATTGTTTACGAAAATCCTAAACTAATAGAAAAGAAAAAGAAAAAGGAAGAAGAAAAAGACGAGGAAGGAGGATACCCGGAAGAGGAGAGATCGTGAGAGTTTAGAATTTTGGATCAGAAAAAATCCGGCTCGGTAATGAAGAAAAAGAAAAAAGAATATTGGGCTTGGAAGATAGGCTGACAGAGAAAAATATATAAAAAATTGTTATATCGGTTTAGAAATGTGATGCTCAGCTCAGAAGAGGAAGAAGAAGAGAGGAGAAGAAGAAGAAGAAGAAGCAGAAAAAGAAGAAGAAGCAGAAGAAGAAGATGAAGAAGAAGAAGAAGAAGAAGAGGAGGAGGAGGAGGGGGAGGAGGAGGAGAAGAAGAAGAAGAAGAAGAAGAAGAATAGGAAGAAGAAGAAGAAGAAGAGGAAGAAGAAGAAGAAGAAGAGGAAGAAGAATAGGAAGAAGAAGAAGAAGAAGTAGAGAATTAGAAGAGAAGGAGAAGGAGAAAGAGAATCAAAAGTAGAAACAGAAGGAGAAAGAGGAGGAGGGGAAGAAAACGAAGAAAAGGACGAAGAAGGAGAAGGAGAGGAAGGATACGAAGAACGAGAAGGAGAAGGAAAGGAAGACGAAGACTAAAGGAGTTAGAAGTGCAGCTTACTGAAATGTCATCTAGTCACAGTTGAAGGAAGAAAAACTGAGGAACAGAATTTAAAAATATCCGGAAGAGGAAGAAACCAGGCAGAAAAAATATATTCCCCTTAATACAGAAAAATAAAAAGGAAAAAACTACAACAAAAAGGATATCGAGAAGAGAAGAAATTTGGGGAGTGTGGAATTTCAGGTTATAAAAATAGGGTTGGACTCGTTATCCCTTCGAAACACAATCCCACCCAACGTAAATATAACTAGATCTTTTGACTGAATTTGACCCCCGTGTTTTAATATGAACGACCCATTACTGTGCCGTATTTGATCAGGTAGAGGTTTTTAATAATTGATAGATCTCCTGCCTCTTTTCCCCTCCTTTCCACTTCCCTCGGCTTCACTTCCCTTCCCTTCCTTAATCTTACCTTTCTTCCCCCTCCCTCTGTTTCCCTTTGTAATTTCTCCTGCCCTCCCCTAACCTCCCCTCCATTCCCTTAATCATACCTCCTCTCGCATTCCCTTCCTTACCCTCTGTAACCTCCCCTCCACTCCCTTCATGCTACCTCCCCTCTCCTAACCTCCCTTCCTCTGACCTCTCCCCCTTCCATAATTTCCCCTCCTCCCCTACCCTTCCCATTCCCTCCGTAACTTTTACACTCATCACCTCCCCTTCCTTAAATCTTACCTCCCTCCTCTTCCATAATTTTACCCCCCTTCCCTCCCCTCCCTTCCTTAATCTCCCCACCTCTCCCCACCCCTGTCCTATTTACCCAAGAAGCACCGTGTTATAAATCAGTGTTAGTCTCTCTCGCCCCCATCAGCACATATCACATCAGACCACCCCTGCCTCTGTCTTTTCATCCGTGCATCCACCCCGTAGAGGGATTAACCTGGATAGTGTGGATTAAGGCCAAGGATTAATTTAGTCACGTTGTCCTCTAGCTACACAATCTTTAGCAAACAACACAGCCTTGCCTTCCACGTACTGTCCATGTATTTTTTCGAATGTTAGATAAGTTTTGCAAAGAATAAGTGGGAGTGTTATAACCATCTCACTCTAACTAGGCCTAAAATTGCCATCTCTAACTGGGATTATTATACCTATTTTACTCGCACTTGGCCTAAAATTACCATGAAATATTATACCTGTTTTACTCTAACTTGACCTAAAATTGCCATCTCTAAGTGAGATTATCATAGCCAAAATTGCCATCTCTAAGTATGATTATTATGCCTATTTTTTACTCTAACGGCCTAAATTTGCCATCTCTAAGTATTATTATTATAACTATTTTACTCAACCTAAAAATTGCCATCTCTAAGTGGGATTATTTTACCCATTTTCACTCTGACTTGGCCTAAACTTGCCATCTCTCCATCATGAATGGTGAGTTGTAACAAGAGATTAAGACTAGAATATTAGTTGGTCATGAAAACACCCTATGGAAAGGATGTGGAGCCACAGTACGAGTATTGCCTTTCTATGATATTGACCTACATGGCAATTCGATGCCAAAGGACAAAAATCTGAGCCAAGTTAAGGTAAAAGGAGTATAGTTAATCCTATTTTATTTATGTATTATATACTGACCGACGATGGGAACAGATTGGACAGTCCGTTCCCTCAAACCAAGGAGTCTTAATATGTCTTGCTAATTACTTTGCCCTGTATACAGTATCTATTCATTTGTTTATTTTATGTGAACGACTCTAGACATAAGCCCTGGCACCCTATTCCCTTAAACCCAGTAGTCTTCCTTACCACCAGCAGATGACTATTGAAATTAGGGGCCACGATCGACTTGGGTTTTAGTTTCGTGATAATAATAAAGGAGGAAATTCAGATAACAGGTAATATTTAAAAGTTGTAGGCTAAAAAATAAAATTAAATTAAATAGAAAATACTCAGATGGCCCCACGATTTTTTT
This sequence comes from Coenobita brevimanus, assembly GCF_032717465.1. NCBI lineage: Eukaryota > Metazoa > Arthropoda > Malacostraca > Decapoda > Coenobitidae > Coenobita > Coenobita brevimanus. Next base: position 29,674,616 of record NC_137007.1, on the reverse strand, counting down.
GGTCTGACTTGTGCCGTGTGATTTTAATAGGTATGAAAAATCCCACTCAGTGGAATTATTAAGTCAGTGTTGTATTTTTTTTGTGTGTTTTCTTTTCATAGTAGCAAATTCCTGGCCAAAACACACACATACTCAAACACACATACACACACACACACACACACACACACACACACACACACACACACACACACACACACACACACACACACTCACACACACACACACACAGAAACATCCACCCCTACCCCACATACACATACACCCATCCTCCCCCCCACACACAAACACCCACACCCTCACACACACAGAAACACCCACATCTCTCACCCCATACAAACACCCATACCTTCCCCTACAGACAAACACCCACACCTCCCACCCCCCACACAAACACCCCCACCCCCCACCCCCACCCACCCCCACACACACACTCACACACACACACACACACCTCCCTACAAACACACACACACACACACACACACACACACACACACACACACACACACACACACACACACACACACACACACACACACACACACACACACACACACACACACACACACACACACACACACACACACACACACACACACACACACACACACACACACACACAACCCTCGTCTGTCACATTTACATTTTCCACGGGGGCGTAACTCGTCTCATTAGCAAGTGTGTTTTTATAAAGGGAAGATAAAAACACCTTGCTTTACTCTCGTTGTCTTACCAAATCGCCGTCATTAGCAACGCGGGTCAGCTTTGTCTTTTTCGTTATTTTCTTGAAGTTGTTTTTGTGGGCTTTTCTTGGTGTGTGTTTGTGTTGTTTATTTTTTCTTAGTTTTGTATTTGTTATAGTTTTTGCTGCATCTCTCTCTCTCTCTCTCTCTCTCTCTCTCTCTCTCTCTCTCTCTCTCTCTCTCTCTCTCTCTCTCTCTCTCTCTCTCTCTCTAAGATATGTATAAATTAGTGAGCAAAACTGGACATTAATCAAACAGACTCAATATTCTGTTCTTATATTAGCCTCTTGATGCCTCGTTCTTTGCCAAAAAAAATATCGTCCTTGGATTTCCCATAATTCGCCAAATATTTCAACCCCACCAAGACATTCGCTGGTACTTTTCCTTCTTGAGTTGTAATGTATGCTTGTCAGGAAGAAGTTTAGTGGAGAGGATGTGGAGCCGCAGCATTGTCTTATTCTGCCAGTGAAATGCAGAAAAAATGGAAAGAGGTGAAAACTATACCTGAGACAGACGGCGTAGATTTCAGTATCCTCCCCTTTTTCATAGATAGATAGATAGGTAAAGGTGACGGTGTGTTAGGTATGTTTTAGTCAGTTCTCCCTCAGTCTAACACTCCTTAGCAAAAAAGTCACCTCATATTTCGTGCTAAATTATCTTTCCATCCACATCACATTAACAGTAGATATTTAAAAACAAACTTATAAAATGATCTGGTATGTGTCAGTCATCTCCATAACATTTATATCCGAGTCAAAGTATGGAGATTCAGCCCCTATCTTAAGGTAATATATTTTAGTTTCCTGTCTATTAGTAACAATTATGTATAAATGGTCGAGTTTTTTTTTATCGTTACCATTTATTCTAATTAACGTATATTTTGAAACTGAAGTGTTATAGATAAGTTTAGTCACACATATCAGAGCCGAAATATACAGCAGCCACACCTCAAGCATTTCCCGCCTATATTTTCCCCTCGCGCCACCTCCAACCTGAGAGAGAGAGAGAGAGAGAGAGAGAGAGAGAGAGAGAGAGAGAGAGGAAAAACAAGACAGAGAGAACTCCAACTTCAGGGGCAACGCGTGTAAAAACTGCAAGATAATAATCCTCCCAGGGGGGTTCTCAGTGCAGCGCCAGAACGTCAGGCCAAAGAAACTTATCAGTCATACTCGCGGATGAAATTTGCATGAGAAATGGATGCGCGTAGCGAGTGTGAATGGCTTTACCGTCCTGAATGCCAGATGTTCCAATGGTGCGGGGAGGAGAGCCGGGGGTGTCGGTGCGGGGTGGCGGGAATTCCAAATATTAGGTGTGGCACAGGCTCTAGCGGTGCCTATCTCTCTTGCCCTCAGTGTCGATCTGTTTCTCTCGTACTTGATTCGCCTGTGTCTTCATCTCTTTGTCTCTCATCTGTCTATCTGGCTGTCTATCTACTGTCTTTATCTGTACAAACACACACTGATACGTACATACATATACACAGACAGATAGATAAATATTTCTGTTTGTCTCAAGGGCGCGGACTATTGTTAAAGGCAGCGGGTGTTGCTCTTTCAATGGATGTAGCTGTTGCACCGGTAGTAATAAGGATGTTGGAGGCGGCACTATTATTGTTTGCGAGTATATTGTCCTACCAAACCTTCACTTTCTTTAACTGCCTTCATTTAACCTTATTGACCCTCGATATTGTTGGGACGAGGACGTTGTGTGTGTGTGTGTGTGTGTGTGTGTGTGTGTGTGTGTGTGTGTGTGTGTGTGTGTGAGAGAGAGAAAAAAAAAAGAGAGAGAGAGAGAAAGAGAGAGAGAGAGACTTTGTGTATGTTATTGCCATTAGCTTACTGTGAAGGTGACAAATATTGGATGTGCTACCTGCCTGCTCACTCCCTTTCTCTCTCTCTCTCTCTCTCTCTCTCTCTCTCTCTCTCTCTCTCTCTCACACACACACACACACACAATTGACTTCTTGACAGTCGAAATTTATTTTAAACCATTTCTTCGGTTGAAAAATGAGCTGTAATTAACTGATTTAAAACAGATACATATTGAGCCAGTCAGCCAGACAGACAGACAGATAGATGGGTAGATGGATAGATACTTAGATAGACAGAGATAGGTACCTAGACACACAGACGCTTATTAATATCATTCAGAAATTATACCTATATAGTTATGCTTAGCTACAATCCTATACTTTGTTTATGTTACTTCTGTACCGTCATCATCCTATCAGTTTATCCTTATCCTTATCCTTCCTTCTTCTCTTCCCCCTCTACCATCCTTCCCTCCTCCTCTCGTTCGCTTCCTCTTCCATTCCACCACTCCTCCCCTCCCCCCTCCCCCCCTTCCTTCTTCCCTTCCCTTTCCCCTTCTTCGCTCCTCCCTTCACTCTCGTCCTTCTCCTCCCTCCTCTCTCTCTCCTTCTCTCCCATTACTCCCTGACTCCCTCGTTCCCTCCCCTTCTTCTTCCCTCCTCCCCTGCCCCCCCCCCTGCTTCCTTTGTCTCTCTCTTCAGTGTCTTTTTTCTTTGTTTCTTTCTTCTTCTGTCTCCCTTACTTTGTCATTCTGTCGTTTTCTTTCTCTCTTTTCGGTCTTTCTCTATTTTTTGTGTGTTTCGCTGTTGCTCCCTTTTTCTTGTGTTATACTTTCTGTTAGAGAGAGAGAGAGAGAGAGAGAGAGAGAGTACCCAGGCACTCACTCTAGCAGCATTATTCCTCGATTCTCACACTGCCGATTCTCTCTCTCTCTCTCTCTCTCTCTCCCTCCCTCTCCCTCTCCCTCCCTCTCTCTCTCTCTCTCTCTCTCTCTCTCTCTCTCTCTCTCTCTCAACCATTAATAATTTCAAGTGACAGAAGCTATTATTGCCGCTAATCAGTGTCACAAACGTTTAATTATTTTTTCTCAGATAATAATGATTAGACCGGTAAAAATTTGGATGTTTGATGATGATGATGATGATGATGATGATGATGATGATGATGATGATGATGAGGAGGAGGAGGAGGAGGAGGAGGAGCAAGAGTAGGAGACGCAGGAGAGTAGGAGAAACAGAAAGAGAAGGAGGAGGAGGAGGAGGAAGAGGAGGAGAGTGAATAACTAAAAAATAATGTTGGGATGGTGATGATGATGATGATGATGGTGATGATGATGATGACGAGGATGATGACGATGAGGATGATTAAAAAACACACATATATAACTACTCAAAGCCCACTAATTATAGAAGACATATGCCTTCTTTCATCATACGTATATGCGTTCGTAATCACCTTATCCGTTCGTAAACATTTCTTCTCTCCAGCTTCCAGGAAATGAATCTTGATATGTTCTGTCTTGTAACTGAAGGAAAAGTGAAGATTAATTTTGTTAATTCAGGTTTCAGGGTCAAAGGTCAAAGTGAGATTCTTTTTAAAGTCATTTTAAATATTTAAGTAAGCCTACCTACTTGTTTTGCTGCAGAGGTGACGTGACATTAGAAGAAGTATTCATTAATATATTCATTCTTGCTTTTTACTTACCGCGAGTTATTTATTTTTTCCATCTCCAAAGCAGAGACATCGCACAAATTTCTCATTCCATCTTACGTTCTTCTTTCTGTTTCGTTCTCTGTAACTTGTTCACTTCGCTTGCCGTCTTTGCACCTTGACTGACAACAAATTAACACAAAAAAATGTTGTACATCACAGTAAGAAAATAAGTAAATAAAACGTGCTGTGGAATGGATATAGGGTCGTACTATTGTCTGTTTTGCCATTGACCTAAAAGAAATAGGATGCAAAAGGACGATACTCTCCCCCAAGTTAAATTGAATCAAGTACTCTATAGTCTGTGCTAAATTCCTTCGGTGAACAGACTCAGAGTTGTAAATCAGAGGAATGCCAGTAATACCGTGGCTAATACCATTGTGTGTGCCTCGCCTTGCCTGCCCTGCCCCTGCCTGTGTTGCTGCCTAAATCATTACCAGGCACACACTCGCTAATGCTGGTACTTAATGCTCTTACCCCACCACCACCACCACCACCACCACCACCACCACATCCCTGAACCATCCCCTCCCCTCCCCCCCTCTCTATCTCTCCTTTCCCTTACCCAACCAGCAGACCAGAACCCCTTCCCCTCCCCCCACACCCTCTGTTGCTACTTCGCTTCGTTATCCCTCCCCCTCTCTTCCTCTTGCCCCTCTTCCCCTTGCCCCTCTTTCTCTCCTTCAGCCTTACCCCTCCCCCGCTCTCTCTTTCTCCCCTCTACACTTCTCCCTCTCTCCTACTTCTCCTCTCCCCTCCTTCAATCCCTCTTTCCCCTCCCCCTTTTCCCTTCCTCTCTCCCTCTCATTGTACTCCCTCCCCTTTGTCGTCCCCCTAGTCAGTCCTTGCCCATACCCCTCTTCTACTTCTCCCCCTCCCCCTCCACCTCTTTCCCTTGTCCCTCTGTTCCCCCTCCCCCTCCTTCCCCCACCCCAGCAACCTTTAATATAGAGTAACAGGATCTCTCGTGAATATGGAACTGAACTGAGGGCAGGGTGGCACTCAGGGAGGTCGGGGGAGTGGGAGGTTGTGGGATTAGAGAATTGTTGAAGTTGTGGGATTGTGAGGTGAATAGGAGTTGTGAGGGAGTGTGGGGATTGAGTGGGAATTGTGGGTGATTGAGGGAGTTGTGGGTGATTGGGGGAATTGTGGGCGAGCTTGGAATTGTGAGCGTTTGAGAGTTGATGATTGTGAAAGTCACTGGAGCCGTGGAGGAGTGTGGGGATTGGGAGTCTGCTGGATTAAATGATTGGAATTATGGGATTCTCGGTGTTGTGTAGTGTGGGATTGGAGAAAATATTGATTGTGGGAGTTATGAACTGTGTGACTGTGGGATTAAATGACTGTGTATTGCAAAAATGGGGGAAATACAGACGAAGGAATTAATGAGATGCGTTATTCTGGTTGACTGTGGGATTGATAATTGAGGGAGTGTGGGATTGTTGGAACTGAAGGTGCAGGATGAACATGGTGTCTGAGGGAGTTATAAATTGTGTGATTGCAGTGGGATGAAGGGATTAGTGTGTGGGATTATATGGGTCAAGAAGTAGGGGGGAAATGAGCGGCGCTTGTACACCTGGGCAGCGGCGCCGACCTGTTATATTGGGGCCATCAGGTGAAGGCGCCCCTCTCCAACACCACGCAGGGCAGGAAACAATCAATTAATAAGGCGGCTGGATTGTCACAGATTACCATCATTACCGTCTGAGCTTCCTGTCCGGCCCAAATTGGTCTCATTAAGTGGTCATTAACTCCTGGCTCCTCTGGGGGTCACTTAGAGAGAGAGAGAGAGAGAGAGAGAGAGAGAGAGAGAGAGAGAACATTTTGACACAGAAAAGTAGAGTACCATTAATTCAATAATTTAAAAAAAAAAGTAGTTTTAAATGTCAAGGGGTAGGCAGCGCATTTTGAGTTATTGCATTTCATTTTAAGCACCAGACTCTGGACACAGGTCAGTAAACCCGTTCCCGAGATTAAAAGAAGTCCTATTAAAGTGTCATACAGGTATCGTGACCCCTTTTTCTTAGCGATTTATTCTGGATATTGCGCCTCACTTTCTTCTTATATGTTATTGAAAGCTAGATTCCGTAACACCTCTGCCTAAGTGATATATTCCGATCATTACACCACACTGATTAAAAGTCAAGAGAGATTGAGGAGCTGCATAACAAGTGGACAAAAATGGAAAAATAAAAGTTAGTTAGAGGTATGGAATAAAATGTGTGTGTGTGTGTGTGTGTGTGTGTGTGTGTGTGTGTGTGTGTGTGTGTGTGTGTGTGTGTGTGTGTGTGACAGAGAGAGAGAAAAAAAAATATGCTGAAACGGGAGAAGGGAAAGAAGTGATAAGAAAAAGGAGAGGAAAGTGGGGGTTGAAGTGAGAGTTAGAAGGGGAAAGAACAGGAATGAGAGAAACTGACGGGGAGGAGGAAGGGACAGTATGAGAGAGAGAGAGGGACAGGGAGAGAGAGAGAGGGGAGAGAGGGACGGGAGGGAGGAAGAGTGAGAGGGTGAGGGGTAGTGAGAGCAGTGGAGAGAGGGAGGGTGAGTGACGTGTTGACAGAAGCGAAGGTAAACACGACTATGACACGTTCCTCTTAATACCAGGTCGGTCCGGGGCACTCCACTGCATTCTCACCGCCACTCCCCCTTTTCACACCTCCCACCCGGTCTTTCTCTGCCTTTTTCTGGTGTTCCATTTCTGCCTCCTTACTGTGTGTCTTTCCTCTGCCTTCCTGTGCCCTCTCTCACAGTTTATTTTGCCTTTTTGGTCTTTTCTTTTACCCATCTTTTTGTTTTCCTTATCTTAATCTCATTTTTTCTTTCTCTGATTTTGCGTTTAACTTTCCCTGTCTTTTTTGGCCCTTTCTCTGCTTTCCTATGCCCCTTTCTTCCTTTTCTCTCCACTTCTCTTTATTTTTGCCTTTCTATACATTTCTCTGCCTTTTTACCTGCCTGTGCCTTTCTTTCCCCCAGTCACCCCTGTCATGCTCTTCTCTCCCCCTGCCTTTCCTTACCTTTCCCATGCCATTCCGGTGTGCTGTCTCTTTTCACGTTTTCTCTGCCTCTGTATGTCTTTTCCTGCTTTCCTCTGCTTTTTTCCCTTATTTTCCAGCCTTCCCATACTCTTTTCAACCTTTTCTTGCCTTTCTACTGTTTTTTTTTTCTTCTTTTCATCCCAGTTCTTTCCTGCCGCTTCCTTCCTTTTCCTGCCTCCCCATTCCTTTTCCTGCCTCCCCCTTCCTGCATTTCCCTGCCTTTTCCCAGCCTGAACTTTGTATTCTCTTCCTCCCTGTTTTTTCCTGCCTAACTTGCTTCACTCTTACTGTGTTCTTCCACCTACATTACCTCACCCTGCCTCATGCTGCCTCATTCTGCCTTATCCTCCCTCACTCTGGCTCATATTGCGTTACCCTGCCTTACCCTTCCTCACCCTGCCTCACTGTACCTCACCCTACTTCACCGTACTTCACCCTGACTCACTGTGCCTCACCCTGCCTCACCCTCCCTCACACTGCCTTACTCTGCCTCACCCTGTAGCTCCTGACATTACCTGCAATTCCCCACAGGTGCCACGTTCACTGGCGTGTGTGTGTGTGTGTGTGTGTGTGTGTGTGTGTGTGTGTGTGTGTGTGTGTGTGTGTGTGTGTGTGTGTGTGTGTGTGTTTGTGTGCGTGCGTGCGTACGTGCGTACATGCGCGCTTTTGAGGGTGCATGTGGATGTGGGATGTTATATGAAGGTGTTTGAAGTTACATAAAAGTGTCTGACTGTCAACACTTCTGAACCATATTTCCCTTATTGCTCACTGACACACACACACACACACACACACACACACACACACACACACACACACACACACACACACACACACACACACACACACACACACACACACACACACACACACACACACACACACACACACACACACACACACACACACACACAGCCCTACACACACTTCCCTACACACATTTCGCTACACACACATCCCTACACACACATCCCTACCCGCAATCAATGCCTGCTACCCCGTGTTCCCCAGTCACTACCTGTAATTGTCTTGTAGTAAACACAGACGACACAACTTCCCCCATTGAGGTGTTTCTCCCTCCCGCCAGACCATTTCATAAGCTGTTAATTCCTGTGGTTTATACGGGTCGGCGATTCTGGGCTTTGTTATAGACGGTCAGCTTTCATCTAACGGAACTGGTCTACTCTCACCAGCCGAATAGCAAGTCGCGGTTGCATGAAATCGATTAGCTTTAGTTATGAGGTAGGAATGGGTCTGCTTGGTTGCTAGTAAAATCATTTCTCCAGTCTGACTACACTTGATCATTAGCTTCGGTGAAAGGGGTTAAGACTCTCTGTCAAGTAAGAAAAACGAATACGAGGCATCCTTACGATCTAAACTAGGTATACAACTAATCCCTAGCGTTGCCATGTGCTTTAAATCACCATTACCATTATTCCAGACATTGCTATACCCCTTTTGCTGTAACTTGCCCTAAAATTGCCACCTCGCTACTTTCATTGCTGCGTTGTGGCGATACATTACCTCTGGAAAATTATGCTTTTCAAGAAGTGCTGTGAAAAGGATGCAGAGCCAATATTAAGTGTTTACAGTGGGAGGGCAATTGACAGAAGCACCACAATAGGAGAACTTATCCATTCTGTGTTTTCTCGTAGCCTCTCTTGATATCTGCTCTCATCACCTAACCAGACGACACACATCTCCTTATAGCCAGCCAGTCACATCCCTGCCTTAGCCCACACCACCCCTTCTCATGTCCCCACCCACATCCACACCACCCAACACGCTATGCACACTACCAGTTTCCCACCTCACAGACCCTTGCCTACAGTACCTAACCTAACCTCACCTAGCCACCATCTCAGTCTCCACCTTCGCTCCTCACCCATGCACATACCACACATGTAAACTGAGGCACGGCCCACACCCACATCCACATCACCCACACTTCACAACATCCACAGCCCACACCCACATCTCACAGTATGAACCTCCAACACACGCACCCCACACGACTTCTTGCCACCATTGCCCCATCATCCTTTACAATTGGCCGAAACCTAACCCAACCTAACCTGACCCATCTCATCTTAATTTATTCCGCCTAACCTAGCCCTGATCTAGCCCATTCTAACCACTATAGCTCCCATCTTCACCCACACCCCACACCCACACCCCCACACCCACACCCCACACCCACACCACCCACGGTACGTAGCCGAACTTAATCTACGCAGATTCAATTTGACCTTAGGTAATCTAACTCCATCCCAGCCACTACCTTCACCTCACACTTACACTACTACACACCTAAAGCCATATGACCCACACCCAAACTACTTCACACTCACGCCCCCACACTACCCCACACCCACACCCACACTCACACCCACAACCACACTCGCAACTACACCCACAATACCCTACATCCCACACAAGCCCTCACTCTAACCCAGACCCACACACTACTCTCCACCCCAACCCCTCACTTACAACCACACCCACACTACCCCACACCAACACTCACACTGCCCCACACCCACACTCACACTGCCCCACACCCACACTCACACTGCCCCACACCCACACCAACACTACCCCACACCCACACCAACACTAACCCGCACTACCACGCTACCCTACACCCCCACACAACCCTACACCACCACATTACCCTACACCCTCCAGTTGCCCCCATGGCCCTGCTCCGCCCCGCCAAGGCTAGACTGGCTCGGGGCGGCCCACCACCACAACTGGCCACAAACTGAGGCCAGAAGTTATAATTGGAGTTTCAAGGCTGGCCCGGACAGTTATCACATTTGCTGGCTACGGTACCTACTCCCTCCCTCCCTTCCCTCCACGCTACCCGCCCCTCACTGGTTTTTGTACTAAGAACCGTGGAATTGTACTGAGAGCCTGAGAAATAGTACTTTTAATCGTGATATTGTACTGGGAGTCTGAGGAATAGTACTTTTAATCGTGAAATTGTTCTGAGTGCCCGTGAAATAGTACTCTAAAATCTGGGTAATAGTATTTGCAGACCGAATAGTAGTACATGGTCTAATTATCGTGTTTATTGGCTACTGTACTCCCACCCTCCTCTCGTCTCGCCTCACTAACGGCTTCTAACAGTGGACTTTGTACCAAGAATCCGTGAACTTGTACTACGAGCCTCAGAATTTGTACATGTAATAAAAAAAAAAAGCACTAGTAAGCCGAGAAACTTTATTACCTGTTTTAGTTATTTTATTTACTGGTATCGGAACCATCCCCGCCCTCACCCCAGCTGCCTCTTTTTTCAGATTTGAACTAAGAGGCGGTGAAATTGTACAGGTAATCCCAGAATTTGAACGTAGGTACTGAGAACCCGAGAATTTGTATGAGAATTAGTCGTACAGCTGATGATGTTTTTTTTATTTTTCCCTGAATTATCGCATTTGGTAGAGTGACTAAGAAAAAAAAATACTTTAAACATCCCGCAGTCAAGTCCCAACTCCAACTTCCCAGCTTCCCTTGAGAATTTGTACTGAAGTGGTTGAGAATTTGTGCTAAGATGCTAAAAAGACTGTGCCAAGAGACTGAGAATGAGTGCTAAGGGGCTGAGAATTAGTGTTAAGAACATGCTAAATGGCTGAGAATTTGTGCTAAGAGACTGCAAAATTCTGCTAAGAGTTTGAAAAGTTTTGCTAAATGAGAGATACTGTAATTTGCGCAAAGTTGCTGATTTTTTGCGCTAAGTGGCTGAAAATTTATGCTAAGTGCCTGGGAGACTATACAAAGCAGCATGTGATTATTTCTAAAGGCTCAGAAGTGAAGAATTTTAGTGGAAAAAATTAATAATGTACGTGCAGATGGAATATTTCGGCGGGACAGAAAATGGACGTAAGATGGAAAATTTGCCGAAAGGTACAAAATTTCGGATGGATCAGAATTTCATAAGAATGGAAAATGTGTGAGAGAAGAAAACCAGTAGAACGAGAAATTTGTTCAAGGAATGAGAGCGCGTGCCAAGCTGTAGAATCAAAAGCTGACGAGAAATTTGAGAAAGTGGGAGAGAAAATTTGTGAGAAAGTCGAATTTGTGTACAGGAAGTGAACTGTTTCATAATTAAATCCCCCGAACTGTGTAAAACGTCCAGGATTTTATGCAGAGAGAGAGAGAGAGAGAGAGAGAATTTGTTTGAACCTGGTATTATACTCTGTTCACTTCAACTTTACCTAAAATTTCCATCTTTCCATCTTGAATGTTGAGATGTAGGAGCAGATTCACACTAGAGCATGATACGAGTCACGAAGAAGTAGGAAGGCATATAGAGCTGTATGTACCATTGCCTTTTTCTGCCAATGAGCTATGTGAAATTAACTGCAAAAAGAGAATCTGGGCCAAGTTAGAGTAAATCATCTCTAGTACAAAGAGGGAGAACGTGTATAAATAAAGACAATACGTGTTAGAATCGGGAATTTGTGGAAAGACTTAGAATTTGTGCAAAGACGGAGAATTTGTATAAGAAAGGAGGTGTGGACAGAAAGAAAACATGCTTAATAATCATGAATTTGTGCAAAAACTCAGTATTTGTAAAGAGACGTAGAATTTGTGTAAAAAAAAACTAATCTTGTAATTTTCCCACGAGTATGTGCAGACTCTGAGAATTAGTGGTAAGCTGTAGAAACTGTGCAGGGAAGGAGAGGGCATGTAAGAGCCAAGAATCTTTGTAAAGATTGAGAATTTGTGAAAACACGGAATTTGTTTACGAACAGTGAATTTATGGAAACGGGGAGAATATTGAAATGAGTAAAAAATTTGTGCACCGGCAGAGAATTTGTATAAGTAGCCAGAATTGTGTAAAGACCGAGAATTTGTGCAAAGCCGAAGAATTAGTGGAGAGAGCGAATACGTGTTAGAACCACGAAATTGTGGAAAAACTCAGAATTTATGCAAAGGCGTGAATTTGCGGAAAAAAGTGTAATTTGTGGGTACCGCCAGATTTTGTGGAAGGAGGGAGGGTGGGTGTAAAACAGGCGAGAATTTGTATAAAGATAGAATTGTGAAAGACTCAGAATATGTGTAAAAACGGAGATAATATGAAAAGACTCAGACTTTGTGCAAAGACGTTAATTTGTAAGGAAAATAAGAGTTTGTGGATGAAGGAA
>NC_137007.1:29652164-29657164 GCF_032717465.1 Coenobita brevimanus | reverse complement strand
CCACACAAACACGCACACGCTTTAATACATGTTTAGGTTTTGATATATAGTCTTGTACACACACACACAAACACACACACACACACACACACACACACACACACACACACACACACTCATATTCCTTTACATACATGCACACACACGCTTCAATACGTAAAGATTTTTGGAAATGCACCACACACACACACACACACACACACACACACACACACACACACACACACACACAATCCTCAGGCACACAAAAATACAGGCCCCTCCGCCCCTGCAGTAAAAACCTTGTATAGAAATCAACGTATTCCTGTACAAGCATAGGTGACCCCTCTCCCTCCCCACTCCACCCTCCCTCCCCACTCCCCCCTCTCCCTCTCTCTCCTCCTCCATCTCCATCTGTATCCCCCCACCCCTCTCTCTTCCGTCCTTTCCTCCTCTTCTTTACCATTCCCTTCCCTTACACCCCTTCCTTCATCTCTCCCTCCTTACCCATGCTCCGTCCCCATTCTTCCCTTCTATTATTCCCCTTTCCTCCCCTCCCCTTCCCTTACTCCCCTGCCTTCACCCCTTTCTTCTTTCCCCTCCTTACCCTTTCATTTTTCTCCCCTACCCACGCCTCCCCCTCCTCTTCTCTCACTACTTTTTCCTCTCTCTCCACTACTCCTCCTCTCCCCTCTCGCTGCCTTTCACCACTTTCCTCCCCATCCCTTCTCCTCACTCTCCTCTCCCCTCCTTTCTCTCCACCACCCACCTCCTGTTCTTTTCGCCCGCTCCCCTCTTCATTCCTCTCACTCTCTTTTCTCTCACCTTCCCTCCCCTCCTCTATCCTTTCTCCTCTACCTGCCCCTTTTCCTCCTTCCCCTCCCTCACTCCTTATCTCTTATTCATTCTTCTTCTATCCCCTTTCTCTCTTCCCTCATCTTCCATCACCTCTTGAGTCCCCTCGTTAATCGTTCTTTCTCTCCCTTCCCTCCTCTCTCCCCGTTTCCCTTCTTTCCCTCTACCCCTTCTCTTCTCCCCTCCACCCTCTCCCCTTCTCCTCTCCACCCCCTTCCTCCTATCCTTTACTCTTCCCCCTCACCTATCATCTTTCCTTACTGCCTCTCCCTTATAATTCTTTGTCCTATATCTCCCTTCCCTTTTTTCCTTCTCCCTTCCATCCCTCTTCCTCCCCTCTCTCTCCCTTTCCTCTCCTCCTTCTCCCTTTCCCCTCCTCGCTTCTCCCCTCTCCTCCGTTACAAAACCAACTCAAGCCATTTTTTATTCAGTCAAAAATATCCAGACTGGCGTTGGTCCCTCTGGCTTCTCTCTCAATAAATGCTCGCACAAGTTTAATACCGTATACCCATTTTTTTTTTCATTCTCCATTGATTTCCGCTTCCTATCTGGCTTTTTCTCATTGTTATTTTCTTCTTTTTGATTATTTTTTCCCCATCAACTCATGACTTTATATAACAAGGGAGAGATCTTGTAGAATTTAATAGCCAGAGTTTATTTCCCATTGCTTCCTCTTGTTTTTATTTACTTTTCAATATTTCTCCCGCTTTTCATGCCACACTCTAGTTACGTTTGATAACATTACGTTTTATATACGGAGAAAAAGAGCGTTCTGGCTTTCCAGTTACATAACCAGATTAATTGGTTCATCCAGGCGTTTTTGTGAGGTATTTTTGCTTTTACTGACGAGTCTGACTGTGCAACTTGTGGGTTAAAATTACGAAAAGCTTTTGTGTGGCATTTGGAGTTGTACTGAAAAAAAAGACAGGGGTGAGGGTGAAAGGAAGGTGGGTTGTAGGGAGTGTGTGAATTGTGGTGTGTTCTGTGTTGTGTGTGGTGTGGTGTGGTGTGGTGTGGTAGTGTGGTGCGGTACGGGACAAGGATATTGTACTTAGTGTTGGGGTGAGGTCTGAATGGGGTAAGTGATGTGGATGATGGGGGTAGGGTAACCACTCCCTTCCCTTCCTCCCATTCTCCACCTCCCCATCTCTCTCTCACTCACCAACCCCTCCCCCTCACTCACCAACCCCTCCCCCTCACTCACCAACCCCTCCCCCTCACACTCTTCACCCTCCTTCCCTTTCTGACTCTCACCCTCTCCTTCCCTCTCATTCTCCACCTTCCTTCCCTCTCTCATTCTCCATCCCCTTCCCCCTCTCCTCCCTCTCTCTCCACCCTCTCCCCCTCTAACTCTCCACCCCTTCTCGTAACAGCGACCCCGGCATGCTTTAACAATTCACATCCCTCACTCTCCCCCCTCCCTAAGCACTCCCCCCCACCCCCGGCGCTCCCCCTCCCCTAGCGACCCACCCCACCCCGGGCCTGGATCGCCACTAGGTTAACTCAACTCTATAGGTCATATTCAGTTAGGTTTCTATTATTCGAAAAACATACATTCTCTCTCTCTCTCTCTCTCTCCCTCTCTCTCTCTCTCTCTCTCTCACACACACACACACACACACACACACACGGTTAGATAGATAGATGGATAGACAGACAGACAGACAGACAGACAGATAGATGGGTACATAGATAGATAGATAGATAGATAAGAGTAAATGAGAAAATAGCTATAATATTAATTAACCAATTGCAGAATATTGTTAAATGGGATACACAGGGCATGTCATGGAGTTTGGGAAGCAGAGACGTGCAGGGAAGGGGTGTGAGCCAGTGCAGGGGTGTGGGGATGGGGTGGGGTCTTATTTACCCCTCCCCTTACCCCATACCCCCCATCCAACCCCCTCTCCTCTCCCTTTCCCAAATCCCTGCCCTTCCCCCTCTCCCCCTGCTCCCCCTTCCCCCTCCCCTCTCTTAGAAAATACCCCCATCCAATCTCCTCCCCTCTCCCTTCCCCCTCTCCCCCCTGCTCCCCCTCCTTCCCTCCCCCTGCTCCCCCTCCTTCCCTCCCCTCTCCCTTCCCCCTCTCCCCCCTGCTCCCCCTCCTTCCCTCCCCCTGCCCCCCCTCTTCCCCTCCCCTCCCCTCTCTCTCTCAGCTGTGCTCTGGAGGTGACAGCCAGGGAATTCCACCCCACCACACCCTTCCATCCCTTCCCCCCCTCCCCTCCTCTCCTCTCCTCCTCCTCCTCCTCCTCCTCCTCCTCCTCCAAATCTCCACCTGCTCCACTTTTTTTCTCCACCCTTCTCTCTCTCTCTCTCTCTCTCTCTCTCTCTCTCTCTCTCTCTCTCTCTCTCTCTCTCTCTCACCGATTGATGGCATTAGGAGGGTCTTGCAGCATTGAAGACTCTAAGGTTATTCTCTCGCCCTCACGAAAGGCCACAGTTTCTCTCACTCTCTCGCTCACACACAGCCTTGACCTATGGAGAGAGAGAGAGAGAGAGGGGGGGGGAGGCGAGAAGATTGGGAAGAGAAGAAAGGAGAAAACTTGGATGAAAAATGTCAGAGAGAGAGAGAGAGAGAGAAAGAAAGAAAGAGACAGACAGACAGACAGACAGACCGAGAGAGGCACCAAAAAAAATCCAAATAGGCATGAAACTTGTCAAATGTCCTTTCCCTGAGGACTGATGACGTAAAAGTTCCCAGAGAAACACAAACACAAGAGACAGGCACTGAAAAATTACCCACTCGTCTGTTCATGTGTCAAAGTGTATGACAAAAGAAAAAGATGCGAAAAACATACCTTTTTTGTTATTAGCCTGATATGAATGAGAGAGAGAGAGAGAGAGAGAGAGAGAGAGAAAATACAAATATCCAGGTTCGGCCTTGTCTGGAATATTTAAAATGAGAGGAAGAATGAAAAATTTTGGAAGAACAGCGAAAAGATTTAGAATTAACCGAGTCTTGAATCATGAAAGACAGAATTTGAGAAAGAAAAAGAAAGAAGAAAGTACGTAAAAAACACAAATGTGGACAATTAACCTGGCCTGGGAGAGTAAATATAAAACAGAAAGGTAGGAATATGTCAAATAATTATAAACTTTTAAATTTAAAGTACGTGAGATTGAAATAGATATCTAAAAATGTGAAAAAATATGTATGAAATATACTTTTCTGGAGTAACTTTTAAAAATGTGAAAAACGTGTGAAATTGGTCCAGTTTGAAATATTTTTTGTGTGAAAAAATGCAAATGATTTGAATTAGCTTAGTCTAGAACAGTTAAACTATTTGCTTTAATTATGTGTTTTTCTTTTTATTCATTTTACTTCCAGATGATGATGATGATGATGATGATGATTTAATGATGATGATGATGATAGCTATGAAAATGACGATGATTATGATTGTGGTAGTAATGATGATGATGATGATGATGATGATGATGACGATGATGATGACGATGGTGATAACGAAGAAGATGACGATGACTATGATGTCGGTGATAATAATGATGATGATGATGATGATGATGATGATGATGATGATGGTGGTGGTGATGACGATGAGGATGATGGTGATAACGATGAAGATCACGATGATTATGATGATGATGATGATGACGACGATGATGACGGTGATGATAATGACGACTTTTCAAACAGGGAGGGGACACACATAGCCCTCATTAACCTTTTCACTAAGAGAGGCCCCAAAAAAATCTTAATTAAAACACCTTCAAGAAACTTAAATAAAATAAAATAAATACATAATCGAAATGAAAGGATTAATACTACTTAGAAGGAATATTTCTAATCCCTTCACTACGAGGACTCAAGAATAAGCTGAATTAAGGGTCTTGAAGTGGCCAGAGGAGGAAAATAAACGGTCCTCGGTCTGAAATCCTGAAGTTGATGTGGGTATAACAGCAAGCAAGTTTTGTGTGTGTGTGTGTGTGTGTGAGAGAGAGAGAGAGAGAGAGAGAGAGAGAGAGGGGGGGGGAGGGAAGCTGAGAAGATTGGGAAGAGAAGAAAAGAGAAAACTTGGATGAAAAATGATGTCAGAGAGAGAGAGAGAGACAGACAGACAGACAGACAGAGAAAGACAGACAGAAAGACAGACAGAGACATAGACCGAGAGAGGCACCAAAAAATATCCGAACAGGCATGA
>NC_137007.1:29634664-29647164 GCF_032717465.1 Coenobita brevimanus | reverse complement strand
AGACTCATTTTTTTTAGAATATATATTTCCTTTCAGTAGGTAGTATTTTCCTTAAGTAGACAGCATTCAAATTCAGTAAGTAATAATATAACTTTCAAAAGAATATCCAGTAGCCTATTTCTCCCTAAGTTCATTCAAGGCCGACGTGGTATTATGGCGGCGAGTTTGGCGGGCAAAAAAAGTTTCAGAGTTCTAATTATTTCCCTCTCCTCTCCCTGCAGGCCATGTTCGCGTGGTGGATCTCCTGGTGGCTGCTGGTGGCGTGGGCGTGCGTGGGCTTGGGCGTGAGTGTGAGTGTGGGCGGGGTGGTGGAGGCGGGGTGGAGCAGTGGCAGCCATGAGGACATCGAGATGGATGAGACGGCGGCGGCGGTGGCGGCTGTCGAGGTTGTATAAAGATTGTGTTGGTGGGGAAGGGTTGAATAATATAGATAGATTGCTAGAGATAGATAGATAGATATAAATAGGTGGATGGATGGATGCATGGACAGATAGATAGATACGTTGACTGATAGAGTGGTAAAAAAAAAAAATAGACAGCAGAAAAATACACACAAATTGTCTCACGATTAGTAAGGAAAGATATATTTGTCTTACGATTTCACAAAGAAAAATACAATACGGCAAAATAACATGTGCTGTACTTTATGATACAGTAAAGAAAATAATATATAAGTGCTTTTGGATATATTACAGAAAAACATGAAAATATTGTATGTCATGTAAAAGTTAAATGTACAGTTATTTTTGTTTTTTCTGTGTTTGTGGTGGCATTTAACTAATTACCGAAACTGAGCTTGAGAAAATTATAAGAATCTATTAAGAATCCGAGGTATAAGTAATGCTTGTTAATAATTCAGAAATGGCGGGGGAAATTACATAGCCTGAGGTTGTGTGGGTAGGAAATGATGGTATCATGGTAAACACAAATTTGGTTAGTTAATTAGGGGATATTCTTTGGTGAGCAGAGCGGGGTGATGTGTGTGTGTGTGTGTGTGTGTGTGTGTGTGTGTGTGTGTGTGTGTGTGTGTGTGTGTGTGTGTGTGTGTGTGTGTGTGTGTGTGTGTGTGTGTGTGTGTGTGTGTGTGTGTGTGTGTGTGTGTGTGTGTGTGTGTGTGTGTGTGTGTGTGTGTGTGTGTGTGTGTGTGTGTGTGTGTGTGTGTGTGTGTGTGTGTGTGTGTGTGTGTGTGTGTGTGTGTGTGTGTGTGTGTGTGTGTGTGTGTGTGTGTGTGTGTGTGTGTGTGTGTGTGTGTGTGTGTGTGTGTGTGTGTGTGTGTGTGTGTGTGTGTGTGTGTGTGTGTGTGTGTGTGTGTGTGTGTGTGTGTGTGTGTGTGTGTGTGTGTGTGTGTGTGTGTGTGTGTGTGTGTGTGTGTGTGTGTGTGTGTGTGTGTGTGTGTGTGTGTGTGTGTGTGTGTGTGTGTGTGTGTGTGTGTGTGTGTGTGTGTGTGTGTGTGTGTGTGTGTGTGTGTGTGTGTGTGTCTGTGTGTTTGTGTCTGTGTGTGTGTGTTTTGGGAAGGGACGATACTGGAGACCTACTGAGAATATTTTGATATTTATCATACAAGTTTTATGGCCACAGATACAGCGAATCTCATGACCACAAACATAACTATGCCTCCAGCCAAAACCACAACCACAACCACCATTTCAACCTCCACAACTGCAACCACCATTTCGACCTCCACAACTGCAACCACCACAACTACAACCATCACAACCACAACTCCACACATTCCCTATCACCATTACCATCCCCACCACAGCTACCACTACCACTGCCACTACCACCATCACAATTTCACCCACCAAAATCACCACAGCTACAACAATCACCACAATCCCTTCACTCCACAGGTTGACACAGAGAACGTAGGGCCTGGCATGGGAGGGTCTGCCGTGGAGATGCAAGGGCTGGAAAGTGTACAGCGCTTTGCCACGCAGCCCACGCCACAGACCGCCGTTGTTGGGTCCACCGCTGTGCTTCCCTGCAGGTGGGGGTCGTGGCCGCTTGGATACAGCAATTTTATAGAGAGGGGTCATCATCATCATCATCATCATCATCATCATCATCATCATCATCATCATCATCATCTCCATCACTATCAACGCTGTAACAGTATCTTCGTTTGCACCACCATCAACATACCCATCATCATTAGCATCATCATCATCATCATTAACATCATCATCTGTTATTTATTACTTTGTTATTTTTCTGGTAGCTGGATTGATTTCGCTCATGTGGATAGCGTTACATAATTAAAATCGCCATTAATTCCGCTAGTCTTCATACCGCCCTTCCCTCCTTCCCTCCCTGCGTCCTTCCCTCCTTCCGTCCTTCTTTCCTTCCTTCCTTCCTTCTGCAGTTCCTTCTCTCCTGTCTTTTACTTCCTCCTTCTTTCCTTCCATTTTTCCTTTCTATATTGTTCCTACATTCTTTCCTCCCTCCCTTCTTTCCTTCCTTCTTTCGTTCCTTCCAGCCATCTTCCCTTCCTTCCTTCCTTCCTTCCTTCCTTTTTACACTCAGTCTTTCCCTTTCTCCCTCACGCTTCTCATTCTCTCCCCCCTTCATTCATTCAGCCTTTCATTCACTGATTCATGCATTCTTCAATACATTTCTTTCTCCTGCCTTCCTCCCTCAGTCACACAACCACACTTTACAGTAATTAATAATAATAATAATAATAATAATAATAATAACAATAATAATAATAATAATGATGATGATGATGATGATGATGATAATAATGATGATAACGAGGAGAAGGAGGAGGATAATGATAATGGCATGGACGACAATAATCCTAATAATCCTAATAATAATAATAATAATAATAATTATAATAAAAATAATAATAACAACAATAATAATAATAATAACCCCTGTCCTCTTTTCCCCCTGGCCACGACCTCCAGAGTGATCAACAAAATGGGTCACCTGCAATGGACCAAAAATGGCTTCGGTCTGGGCACGGAGAGAGACCTTTTCGGCTTCTCCAGGTACTCCATGATTGGGTCTGACGATGAAGGTGGGTCTGGGGTAGGTTTGGCTAGTAAGGGTCTGTTTCTTTTTCTTTTTGTCAGTAGTCCTTTGTCTCTCTCTCTCTCTCTCTCTCTCTCTCTCTCTCTCTCTCTCTCTCTCTCTCTCTCTCTCTCTTCTAACGGCATGGTTAATTAATACTCTTTTGTGTATATCTTTATATTTTCCAATGAATTATCCCTTTTCTATATTATGCCTCACATCCACTCACATTAATGAGATTCAAAGCAAGATTGATTAAAGCAATGATCCTTTTATATCTTCTGGTTTTTTGCTTTGACCCTATTCTCTTATTTAGGTGAGGGGAAAAGATTATGATGATGATGATCTGTGGACCTTAGCCATTCTGTTCGTTAATTAAGAATATTATGAAGACGATGGAGATTATCAGATTTTCTTTTTATGTGATGGTAATGAGGCTTTCCGTACCCAGATGATGCTGATTAATTTTACGCCACTCAGCAGCCATTCCGTACTCAGATGATGATGATGATGATGATGATGATGATGATGATGATGATGATTATTGAGACTAATTTTACCTTTCCATATCAAGTTGCTGATGATGATGATGTTACTAATTATGGGAACTAATCAGGGTGTATTGTGTGGCTTTTCTGGCAGCTCTTTTTTTACTCCACATCATTCTCATCGCCCCTTCCCTGTCCAGGTGATTACAGCCTCAGAATCCGGCCGGTGCTCTTGGCTGATGACGGCGTGTATCAGTGCCAAGTCAGTGCCAGTGCAGGGGTGCCGGGTATACGCTCCCACCCTGCCCGCCTTACCGTCTACGTACCCCCAGACCCGCCAGTCCTCACCCCACCAGCCCTAACCACCACAGCAGGAGATTCTATAACGCTCACCTGTCGAAGCTCTGGTGGGAGACCTGCGCCGGAGGTAAGGAGGGGGAGAAGAAAGGATAGAAGAGACGGTGGGGGAGATGGAGAGAGGTAGGAGGGAGAGAAGGAAGGATAGAAGAGACGGTGGGGGAGATGGAGAGACAGAGAGAGGTAGAGATACAGCAGTGGAAAGACAGAGGGAGAGGGGAAAATGAGAGACAGAATGAGAAAAATTAAGCAGACAGGCAAAAAAAGTTGGCAGACAGAGTGGGAGAGAAAAATAAGCAGAGAGAGAGAGAGAGAGAGAGAGAGAGAGAGAAAGAGAGAGAGAGAGAGAGAGAGAGAGAGAGAGAAAACCAATAAAAATTCAATGAGAGAAAGTGGTAATAAGAATTTAATGGGAAGAAAACCTTAATGCAGAATGTAATAGCGTGTGTGTGTGTGTGTGTGTGTGTGTGTGTGTGTGTGAGAGAGAGAGAGAGAGAGAGAGAGAGCGAGGGGGGAGAAAGAAAGAACCAAGGAATGTCGATGAATGTCAGTGAGAAGAATTATACATACCAGCATGTAATAATGCATAACTGAGAGAGAGAGAGAGAGAGAGAGAGAGAGAATTATTTGTGTTTACGTTCCTGTCTTTCCCCCTCTATTTATATACCTAATATAAAAAAAAACACCTGGGGCGGCTATTATTACGCACCTATAAATGTCACTGCCTCTTTTATTCTCTGTGTTTGTGGGGCTGTTTGTTTTTTATATCTATCTGTGTTTTTCCTTTTAGTGATCTCTTGTGATTTCCGTGTTTTTGTGTGTTTTTGATGTGGGAAGTTATGAAGAGGAAGAAGAAGCAACGAAAGTAGTAGGATAGTATGAACAGCAACTACTTTTTTCCTTATTAACAGCAAATTGACGGAGGGTAGGGTTGCATTCATGTACCTTGCGTCTTAACCCCGGAGGTAAAAGAAAGGAAAAGAAAAATACTGATAACGCCTCCTTACCCCCGACTCTGTCCCCTGTCTCCCCCACGCATTGCCGGGACACTTCTTCCTAATCCCGCCTCGTCAGTTAAGCTTATTATTGCTGCGTTGTTTAATTACCCTAACTGCCCGCTTTCCCAGTTTAATTACCAAGAACAATTATACGCCCAGCCTCTTAAGGTGATAATTCCCCCCGAGTCAATTATTGTGATTATCGCGGCGGTGGCGGCGGTGGAGGTACTGTGCTGGAAAGACACTCGCCTCGCCTTGCTCTCCTGCTTCACTGATTTTAATGGCGTTTTCCTGGGCTGTCCTTTCTTGCCTCACTGATTTTAATGGCCTTTTCCCGTGTTGTCCTTTCTTGTTGCACTGGACCGATGTGGGAATGTGCAAAGTTGTAGGGATGACGCCAGATGTGGTAGTCAAATTTTGGTAGGGTTGCGTTTTGAGATTATATCGCTACTCCCAGAATGATGCTCTGAAATAGGATACTTCTTTAATTAGTCGTATCTTTTTTGCTATACCCTGTAGCCATATTATAACTTCGTCATTTCTGATCGTGTTAACACCCTCTAACAGATTATTTTAGGGTTTTGTCCTTAGCCAGGATTGAGGAACGAAAAATGCAATCGTGTTGAGGAATTGAACGCTGTAATGAATTAATGGGATTAGTGATTGTTTGGTTTGCGATGCTATGATAACAGTGGTGACGACCGTTATCATTTTAGTATGCCGTGGGGCGCTGATGGTCACTGTTGTTATTATATTTTCCGTCATCAATTCGTTATCATCTCTCTCTTCCCTACCACCTTCGTCACACGTTTCTCCCGTATGTTTTCACCATTTCAAGTCATTGTCTTTGCCATCAATATTTCCTTCTCATCCCTCTCTCCCCCATCACTACCATGCCACACTTGTGTTTATTTTCATCAGTTCTGTTAGTATACTTGCCATCATTACTTCGTTATCATCCCATTCTCCCCCATTTCCTTCGTCTCACATTTTTCCTGTAGGTGTTCACCAGTTCAGTCAGTCTCACCTCCCTCACGCATAAACCTACACCGCCTTCTGCAGATCCAGTGGCTAGACGACAGCCAGCGTGAGACCATCCTGACGGGTACCACTGTGGAGACGCAGCCCCTGGAGGACGGCAAGAGAGTGAGAGTGGTGTCGACCCTCACCTTCACACCGCACAGATCACACCACAATGCCACCATCACCTGCCTCACCTCAAACCAGGCACTCAGCTCGCCATTATCAAGGTGGGTGCGATGGATGGTGAGTGTTGGGGCAATTTGGGTGATATTTAGAGTACATATACCATCTCCTCCTCTTCTACCATTATTATATTTTTGCCATCACCTGCCTCATATCAAAGCATACACTCGGCTCACCAATATCAAGGTGGGTGAGTGCTTGGGATATCTCTTTTCTTTTTTTTATTAACCACTGCGATCAGAGTTAATTGGGGGGATTCTTCTGGATGGTCGGTGGGCTTTAGATGCTTTGGGGTTATTTATGTAGGGTGGACAAAGGGCAACAGGACAGTTTGGGTGATTTTAATTAGAGCATAACCCTTTTGCGCCTTCCCTGGTCTCAGTATATCCCTACCATCACCATCTTCATTTCAATCAGGTCTCTCAGCTCAGATTTTCAGTATCTTTGGGATAGGCTGTAGGTATTTGGTCAGTTGCGGGATTTAAGGGGATGGTGGTTGGTTTTAGGTCGAGTTTGGGTGATTGTTTAAGGTTTTAGGTGGTCGTATCATGTGAGAAGGACGGTGGGTATTAGAGCATTTTTTTAGTTTATCTGGGATGGACTGTGGGCCCTAGAGTTGCTGTGAACATGTCTTGTAAAACTCTCTCTCTCTCTCTCTCTCTAATTTGTCTTTTCACTTCTTTTCCAGTCTTACCATCATCTATCTGTCTTTCATCCAGGCCCTCTAAACCTCACTTTAATGATCCGTGGGATGGACGATGAGTGTTAGGTCATTTTGGGTGATTTTGTGGCATGAGCGGTAGGCGTTAGTTTGCTGTGGGGCGTGTGCATCATCTTGGTTAGGAAAAAGAGTTTTGTTTTTAGACTCTGTCTGTCTCTCTCTCTCTCTCTCTCTCTCTCTCTCTTATTTCCCATTTTTTCCATATTTAACCGATCCCATAGGAATCCATCATGTCATAATTCCGATGCTGTTTCTCCGTCTGTCTGTCTGTCGGTCGGTCCATCTGTCAGACCACGGAGCTATTACATTTATTTATAGTTGCCATTCTTAACACGTTTTGTTTTCCATATTTTACTCACTGCGTCACAGAAATTCTCAAATAACCACAGTTTACATCAGACTCGAACGCACTTTGTTTATCACCGCGCTGCTTTACGATCACGACACCGTCCGCGCATTTTTATGACACTTTAGCTATTTCGGGATCCTGGATAAAATAAAACTTAGATGTGCCAAAAATAACTAGAAAAAAAAAGTAATCGTATTAGAAAGGCTAGCCCATATTTTTTCTCCATATTTCACCCCCCGCGTCACAAAAATTTCAAACACCCCCAGCTCCCGGCCGGCTCGAACGCACTTTGTTTATCGCCGCGCCACTTCGGGATCACGACACCATTCGCGCTTTTTTATGCCACATTTACTGTTTCGGGAAGTTGGGAATGCGGGAGATAATTGCCGGATAGCCTCTCGTTGCCCAGGCAGCAAATCCTGGGAATATTTTTGGCATTTTTATCCTTTTTAGCAGCCTCAGCGCTAGTAACTAATGCATAGGCTATTCTTGAAAAATGCACATTATTTGTTGGGTGATCTGAGTTGCGTATTTAATCTCTTTCAGGATCATAGTCTATGTAGCTCTGGAATTTCGTAGTATCTTTTCCTTAGCGACTTATTCTGCATTTGTATCTCAGTATTCTCATGTATGTTATTGCTATGTCGGTATTAAAGCGATATATACAGCAGACGGAAGAATATCATCGTGTAGTGTACCAAATAAATCCGTGAAAAATAAGTACATTAGTTTTTTTTTTTTTTTTTTGTGGAGGGGAGTACAATCAGATTATTTACAATCCCTAAAGTTGATTTTTCACAGCAGGAGTGGTTTGGGAGATTCTTTTTCACTGTTCTCAGTTAATGAGGCCCCTTTTTTAGGTGACTTTTCTCATGATAAAGTAATGCCATGAAGGGAAGCAGGATTAGTATATTGGACAGTGTTAAGTCTAGCCTCGGGATCCTGCACCTCGAAGCGGGTGGTGTGTGTGTGTGTGTGTGTGTGTGTGTGTGTGTGTGTGTGTGCGTGTGTGTGTGTGCGTGCGTGCGTGCGTGTGTGTGTGTGTGTGTGTGTGTGTGTGTGTGTGTGTGTGTGTGTGTGTGTGTGTGTGTGTTGTGACGTCCCCCTGACAAACAACATTGCCGGCAACAGCTTTTCTAATGCCGGCAACTTTACCCGTCCATCCGGCTAACTTGGCCTATTAGTCGCGGTCTTTGTAACTTTTGCTTTCAATAGCTTAACTCGGGAATCCTGCCCTCTTCATCCCCCCTCCCCCTCCCTCATGTACCTCTCTCATATCTCCTCCCTTTCTCCCTCCTCCCTCCCCCCTCCCCCCTCCCCTTTCTCTTTCTCTTTCCCACTCAACTCCCCTTCCCCTCTCCCCTCCTTTTCCTGCTGTATCTCTCTCGTTTCTGCTCTTCCCCTCTTCCTCCCCCTCTCTTGTGTATTTGTCTCATATTACTCCCCTCACCCCTCCGCCTCCCCCATGTATTTCTCTCATACCTCCTGCTTCTCCCCAGTCCGCTCCATCTCTTTATTTCCCTCGTTTATACCCCTTTCTCCCCACCCCAGTATGTTCTGTCCTTTCCCTTTCGTTTCCGCATCCCTCAACCTTCACTGAATCTCTCTTACCCTTTTTCCCCTCCCCCATCCCCCTACAGTGCTCTGTCCCTGTCACTCCTCTAATCCCGCTGCATCTCCTATCCCCAACCTCCTCACTCATCCGTACCCCTTTCTCTTCTTACTCCCTCCTGGCTTTGCTCCCCCTCCCTCTCACATTGTTTTTCCTCCCTCCTCTTTATCCCCTCCTCCCTTCCCCCTCTAACTCTCCTTTATGGGCGTCTGTTAGTGCATATCTGTCTTACCCCTCCCCTCTTCGTCCCTCTCTCCCCCTCGCTGATGGTCTTTTATGGGTGGTTGTGACTGCATCTCGCGAACCCCTTCCCTTCCCCCCCGCCGTGGTGATGTGAGGCAACTTGACCAGTGTTCCCTGCTGGCCGTATATCCCCTTCCTCATTCACCCCCTCCCCCCCCAACCACTGCTGCTGCGGCCTTTTGCGGCCACTGTGTCAACCCCCCCCCCCACCGCCCAGATGGCCATCTCCACTAACCCATTACTTCCCCCCCCCCTTTGGGTGCCCCTGCACTGCCCTACCCACTACCCTGACACACACACACACACACACACACACACACACACACACACACACTGATGCTCTCATACACCTCGCTGGATTTCCTCTCACAATTTATAGTAGTTTTTCTTTCTAATCTGTTTATAAGATGACTGTCCTTGATTACATACATACATACATACATATATATATATATATATATATATATATATATATATATATATATATATATATATATATATATATATATATATATATATATATATATATGCTTTCATGCACTGTTGTTGTGCTGGTGTGTTGTTGTTGTTGTGTCGGTGTGTTGTGTTGTGTTGTGTTGTGTGGTGTGGTGTGGTGTGGTGTGGTGGTATGAGGTGCTAGTGGAGGTAGAGTGAAGTAACGTCAATACTCGCACACAATTTATGATGAACGCTGGCTACACTTCCACCGTCACACCTCCCTCTACCATACTGCCATACCACCCTCCACAACATTACACCACCATCATATCTCCTCCCACCACACCACCACCACCTCCACACCTTTATGTACACTACCACACCAGCATACCACCCTCCACCACACCATCACAGTTCCTTTCACCACACCACCACCACCACCGCCACCACATCTCCCTCAAAAACACCACACCACCATATTCTAATCAGCGTAGGAGGCTTTGTAGCACCTTCTCTCTCATAAAATTACAGTGCAGTCTTTCACGGTCTTATTGATCTATGCATACACTGATTTATGCATACACTGATTTATGCATACACTGATTTATGCATACACTGATTTTCATTCATACACGCTCCACCGGCAGATAATTTACACACACACACACACACACACACACACACACACACACACACACACACACACACACACACACACACACACACACACACACACACACACACACACACACACACACACACACACACAAATCGTTCCTCATGACAGCTCATTCACTTCCACTTCTCTCTCTCTCTCTCTCTCTCTCTCTCTCTCTCTCTCTCTCTCTCTCTCTCTCTCTCTCTCAATACTGCTAATTTTCTTTTCTCCCCGTGTACTGTACCCACTCTAGCGCCACTCATATTATTTCTCTCGCTTACTCGCACACTCCCTCACTCCCGGTGTTTCACTTCAACTCTCATTCACGCTTACTATATCATTCATTCACTCTCTCTTCCAACTCTCATTCACGCTTACTATATCATTCGTTCACTCTCCCTTCCTGTATCACTCTCTCATTCACGCAGTCACATCTGTATTATTGCTACATTTAAATTACTCTGGCACTCATTCCCATCATCTCACTCTTATATTGTCACTAACTCACCTGCACACTTACTCACTCACTCATTCACTTACTCACTCACTGACTCTCTCACCTACTTACTCACTCACAGCTATACTCTTACTACAGCATGATACTCTTCACACTCACTCCCATCATCTCATATTCTCGCTCACTCTCACACTTTCACTCTCTCCCTCTCTCTCTAATTCACTCACTCATTCTCTTTGTCTCTCCCTCCTGCAGCACGGTAAAGCTGAGTGTGTTATTCAAGCCGGAAGTGAGGGTGGAGGTGAGGCCACAGCACCTGGTAGAGGGAGGAGACGCCACCTTCCTCTGTTCCGCCATTGCCAACCCCCCAGCGCTATCCTACAGGTCGGTACGGGGGGAAAATGGGTGGGAATTTACTTGGTTTGGGTTGTTTGGAGTGACTTTGGGTGATATAGGTTAGCTTCTAGTGTTTTAGGTTGATCTGGGAAGCTTTGTGTTGATTTGGCTTTGCTTGGGTATACTTGGGTTTGGTCTGGGTCGTTTTATGTTGGGCTGGTTTAGTTTGGATAGATTCTAGGCTCGGTGTGGGTAGTTTTGTGTCGATTTGTTTTAGTTTTGTGTTGATATGGTGCAAATTGGGTAGATTTAGGCTCAATTTGCATCGCTGTGTTGATTTGGTTAATTTGCGTGGTTTGGGGTTCGTGGCGAATTTTGGTAACTTCTAATTCTCACCATCCTTCTATTTTAACAGACCGCTTTTCAAAAATCATGGTGGCTTTGAAAAAAAAACTAAATCCATGGCAATTTTGATGTCTGTTAGCTGTTTACGGAGTGTTAAGGAAATTTAGGTTGATTTGGGAATTTTGTTGTTCTAATTAGGAAAGTTTTAAGTACCGTATACATGGACGATAACGAGAGTTAAGTTGACTGGGAGTGACCTTTTTTTTTCTAGTTGTTTAGGTATCGATATTTGAGAGAGAGAGAGAGAGAGAGAGAGAGAGAGAGAGAGAGAGAGAGAGAGTTGATTTCGTTTTGTGAGAGTTATTATTTATTGATATATCTTACATTGGACGTTATATTTTATTCTACAGTGTTCTATTTTTTGTTTATGTGGGCATCTCCTATTTCTCCCTGGACCTCGTACTGCATCAGGCGTCTTAAAAAATTCCCCTCGGTGTGGTAAAAATGGAGCCCAGCCAAAAATCCCAACCTGGTATTTTCCCATCATTATGCCTGAACAATTCCTGCCCAGGGGTTGTCTGAGCCGAGTTTACTGGGGCTGGGCGGGCGAGGACTGGTGTGGGTGTGGGTGTGGGTGGGTGTGTGGGTGTGGGGGTGTGGATGTGGATGAAGGTTTGATTGAGGAAGGCTTGCATAGGTGTGGGTTTGATTATGGGGGGAGGGTTGTTGTGGGTGTGGATATGGATGTGGGTGTGGTTGTGGGGGCGAATGTGTGTGAAGAAAGATAAATGTGCGAGTAACGAGAAAGGACAGCGCGACAGAGGGCAGGGCAAGGAAGGGCAGGACAGGATATGACGGAATATGGTAAGGTAAGGTGGGGAAAGGCAAGGCAAGGCAGGACAGAGCAGGGCAAGGAAATTAAAGAAAGGGCAAAGGCAGGAGAGGACAGGAAAAGGCAGAACAGGGCAAGACAAAGCAGGGAAAGGATGTGGAAGAAAGGGCGATAGAAAAGAAAGCAGAAGAGGGCAAGGCAGAGCAAGGCAAGGCAGGACAGCGCAGGGCAGGGCAAGGTAGTGGGAAGGAAGGGCAGGGCAGGGCAGGGCAGAGAAAGAAAAGATAAACATTGAGATGCCCTGAAGCCGCCACCAGACCTCCACAACCCACCACACCGAGACGTACCCCCGGGCAGACTTACCCCACTCCGATCTTTTTATTTGGCTCGCTGAACACTTTATTTCGATATTATGCAAACCCCGAACGACCGACTCCCC
>NC_137007.1:29599664-29632164 GCF_032717465.1 Coenobita brevimanus | reverse complement strand
TCGCTCCCAACTCACACCCCCCTCTCTCATATACCTCTCCACCCCATCCCTCCATCTCATCCTCGGCCTCCCCCTCCCTCTTTCCCCCTCCACCTCACTCACTTACACTCTCTTCGTCAGTCTTTCACCCTCCATCCTCTCCACATGGCCAAACCACCTCAGTGTGTTCCTCATAACGCTTCCTATCACATCCACATCAACACCACAACGTTCCTTTATATCCTCATCCGTCAGCCTGTCCCTCCATGTGACTCCACAGGCTCCTCTTAAATAACTCATTTCCACTGCTCTCACTCTTGACTTGTGTCCTTCCAACAACGTCCAAGCTTCACATCCGTACGTTAGAGTTGGTATCACAATACTGTCATGTAGTAGCTTTTTCACTTCCATGCTCACTTCCCTGTTTCTTATCACTGCTTTCAAAGAACCAGCAACCTTTCTTCCCTGCTGTACCCTTTCAAGCACTTCACCCTCCAAACCTCCATCCTTACTCATCACACTACCCAAGTACTTAAACGTACTCACATTTTCCAATTCCTCACCATCCAACCTCGCTGTACATTCACTGACTTCACCTCTCTCAAAGACCATCACTTTACTCTTCCCTACATTCACCTTTAGATTCCGTTTCTTACACACTCTCCCAAACTCATCCACCAAGCCTTGCAGCTCCCCTTCGTCTTCACTCAACAATACAGTATCATCTGCAAACAACAGTACAGGGAGTTTCCAAACACTATCCTCTCTCACCAGGGCCACTGCAACATCCACTATCCTACCTTGTACCTCTTTTATTACCCCATCCATGTACAGATTGAACAACCATGGAGACATGACACATCCCTGTTTCAACCCAACTTTCAAAGAGAAAAATTCACTTAGTTCACCATCCATACGCACTGCAGCCTTCGCACCATCGTACATACTCTTCACAGCATTCAACAACTTCCCATCTACTCCATATATTCTTAACACTTTCCACAATCCTTATCTATCTACCCTGTCATATGCATTCTCCAAATCCATGAAAGCCGCATACAACTTCATTCCCTTCTCTAGAAACTTTTCCACTAAAGATCTAAGAATGAATATCTGATCTACACAACCTCTTCCCTTACTAAAGCCTCCCTGTTCTTCACCAACTAATTTCTCTGTTCTTTCTCTAACTCTGTCAGTAAGTATCCTACCATACACTTTTCCTCTTATACTAAGAAGACAAACGCCCCTATGATTACCACACACTTCTTTTTCCCCTTTTCCTTTGTACAAGGGAATAATTATACCTGACTTCCAATCCTCCGGGACTCTACCTTCCTCCCAGGCCAATCTGCACATCTTCCACATCCATTCTACTACTATCTCTCCCCCATGCATCAGCATTTCACCACACACTCCATCAATTCCTGGGGCTTTCGCCGATTTAACTCTCTTCATTGCTTCCACAACTTCTATCCTACTGATTTCTTCCTGTCTTCTCACCTCCCTCCTTCTCCCAACCATTCCCCAGCCACTTATACTCGCATTACTTCCATCCTCTACGTTCAACAATTCCTTAAAGTGTTCTCTCCATGTGCTCACTTTTTCTCCCTTCTCCACTAGTAATCTACCATTTTTATCTTTCACTCCCCTGCTAACTTCACTTCCACCCTGTCTTACTCTTTTCACCTCTTTCCAGAACATTTTCTTACAGTCCCTCCACTTTACACTCAAATTCCTTCCAAATTCCTCATCCACTCTCTTCTTACTCTCTCTTACTAATCTTTTCACCTCTCTCTTTCTTTCTACATATAACTCTCTCTTCCGCCTCTCAACTTCTTCCACGCCCCTATTTCTCATCCATTCATTGTATGCTTTTTTCTTTTGTGCCACAGCCTATTTCACCTCTTCAGTCCACCACGCTGTTCCTTGCACCCCCCTCCGTCTTCTCTTCCTTCCACACACCACATCACATGCTGCACATATTTCTTCTGTAAATATCCTACACACACCTTCCACGTCTCCCATCTGCTCCAATTCATATTTGCCCAATCGTTCCTCCACTTCTCTCTTATACTCTGCCTTTTTCTCATCTTCTTGTAACCTTTCCACTCTCCTTGCAACTACTTCTTCCTCTCGTCTTTCCCTTCTTCTGTTCCTCCATCTTACTTGAATTCTAATTCTGGCCACCACCAAGTAGTGGTCAGAAAGTCCACTCCCCCAACCTCTATAAACTCTTGCATCCATTACACATCTTCGCATCCTTTCATCCACACACACATTATCAATCATTGCCTTCCTTTCATTCAGTTCACCACCTAGCCTTCTCATCACTCGCCATGTATACCTGTGGATCATTTTATGCCTGAAGAGGGTATTGGCTACCACCAACCCCCTCCCAGCACAAATGTCCACTAACGCACTCCCATTCTCATCTATCTCAGCAGGCACACCCCACTCACCAACTATTCCATCCACCTTCACATTCCCAACTTTACCATTCATATCACCAATCAAAAACACTCTCTCATTCCTTCCAAACTTTTCCATGCACACTTCTACATTTGTCCAGAACTCTTCTCTCACTCTTCTAGCACGATCCTGCGTTGGCGCATACACACACACACTTGCCCACATTTGTATTCCAACTTTCAACTTTACCCACACACTCCTTGACCCAACTGATCCATACTGTCTTATGCTTCTCTTCCATCTTTTACTCTTTTTGTTGCTTTTGCTTTATTTCATGTTTCGCTCTTTAGTAATATTCTTTTTTACTGTTTTGTGTGATCTCACTAAAGGGACTG
Source organism: Coenobita brevimanus (assembly GCF_032717465.1). Taxonomy (NCBI): domain Eukaryota; kingdom Metazoa; phylum Arthropoda; class Malacostraca; order Decapoda; family Coenobitidae; genus Coenobita; species Coenobita brevimanus. Next base: position 29,629,381 of record NC_137007.1, on the reverse strand, counting down.
GCACAATTCCCGCCAGTCTACCGTATTATCATCATCGTTTTTATATCCCGTCCAGAGATTAGCGCTGAAATTTCCTAAGCGTCCGCAGCCCCTAATTCCCCGTGATTGATTGCTTGCTCGACTGAGAATTTGCTGATGGGGCGTATTTGGCAGGATTATTTTTGTTTTTCTCTTTTTTCTTTGGTGTGTGTGTGGAACGTTGGGTGTCCGGGATACTGGTATTAAGATTGCTATACAGTATATAGATTTTTTAAAATTTCAGGTTTAGTTTGGCGTTCTTGTGTTTCTTAATAGATAGATAGATAGATAAATCATATATTTGGGATATACTTAACTAAATGAAGGAAGTGGACAGGGGTATGAGTAAGGGCGAGTCCACACGTGTGCTCGAACAAGTGCTGGCAACATGTAAGCAACACAGTAACGAACACGCTGCAAACATGTTAGGAACAGCAACGCCCAGGTCATGTTGGTAACATCATGATGAAGTCTCAGCTGCCTGGTACGGACACACTTATCCCATCATCTCTGCTGCCAGTGTTCGAAACTGCACTGAAACATGTTTGCATACATCTGTCCAAATACTGCTGCATACATGTTCCCGAACATGTTGCCTGCCGTGTTGCCAACATATGTTTTAGAGCACGTGTGGACGCGCACTAAGATGAACACGTATTTGCAACATCCGCTTTTGGCTCAGCATTGAAAATTGAGATAGAAAGATGGAGCAGCGAAAAGGTTGTCGTCATTACTCTCAGGTGATTCAACAAGGGAAATAAAGAAGAAAGGAAAGTGATGTGTAATAAAAATGGAACTCTTTTGAAGGACTTATGCTTGAGTTATGTTTACAGTGTTATTTGTGTTGCAGGTGGTACCACAACAGCCAGCCAGTGCACAACCACACCAGCAAGACCTTCATGCTGCACCAGGTCACACGCCACCACCACCGCGACAGTGTGGCGTGTGAGGTGAGTTGACTGCTATTTGAAAAAATGCGAATTCAAGCCCAGGCTAGTGTAGGGGGAACAGATTGATGCTTTGATTTTTTTTTTTTTTTTTTTATAGACTTTGCTGCTCTTCCACAAGATATCGACTTGTCAAACACACACACACACACACACACACACACACACACACACACACACACACACACACACACACACACACACACACACACACACACACACACACACACACACACACACACACACACACACACGGTATTACCATTGTACCTTTCCTGCATGAGACAGCTCTAGCATTTATTCATCATGGACGGCGGGTATTAGCGCCTTAGTGGTGACCTGTGGAGTATGGCAACGAGGAGGACTGCTGGGCCTTAGGGATAGACCGTCAAGTTGGACACATTAAAAAAAAAAAAAATCAGACTAAGGTTAACTCTTTACCCTACTCTACCAACCCCGGAGTCGGGATCCTTCAGGCGGTGGCACTGATATAGCTAGGCGGCTTCGCTGGCTGCCTGGTAATGCAAACGCCCCTCAGCTTAATCCCTATCCCATGAGAAGGTGATCGCAGACTGCAGGAGAGGACAACTTCAGTCAGCAGTCTACTGGGTTCACATTCAGATGAACCTGGAGTTGCAACTACTGTACTATTACTACTACCACTAGTACTACTACCACTACTACTACTACTACTACTACTACTACTACTACTACCACCACCACCACCACCACCACCACCACCACCACCACCACCACCACCACCACCACCACTACTACTACTACTACCTACCCTAACGTAATCTTTCCTAACACACCTCACATCTGCCCACAGGTAACGAATTCAGTGGGCAGCGGTAAGGCGAGTGCTGAGGTGATGGTGCAGTACGGGCCGCAGTTCCGTACGCTGCCCCGGGACGTGATGGCAGAGAGGGGCAAGAGAGTCTCCCTCACCTGTGACGTGGACTCCAACCCGCCCTCCTCCATCGTCTGGCTCAGGGCGGGATCACATAAGGTACGGCCCAGCCCGGCAATTGTGAGTCTCCCTAAGCTGAACAGATTGACGCAGTAGAAATTCGTCCTTTCGATCGTTTATAAAGACTCCTACATGCTTGAATGCGTCGACTATGAGCACTAATGGCGGCTGTCTGCTATGTTCGAGCTCTATCAGCCTCTATACTCCGTTCCATATCAGAGAGGTCGCACTCTATGACCTCTCCCCGAGCCTCTTTCGGTCTGCCTTCCGCAACCGAGGAAGATTGGAGAGCAGGTAGCAGAGTGTATGTATGAATGTTTTAGTTGCCGGTTAATTTATATCTCTAGGTGGACGGGCAGCTCTAAACAGCAGTCCTATAGAGCATCTGCTTCATAGAGCTAGGGACAGTGTTTTCCATCGGTGTAGGAGTGAACCACCGCCACCCACGCCTGGCGCAAGAGTGTCAGAGTGAAGGAGGCTTTTGGGGTGCAGGGTAAGAAGTATGCGTGTGTCGCTGGGGCTGCTGTGATTGTATGACTTGGTCTTGTGGTAGCCCCCTAACACCTCTTCCTCAGCGACTTATCTTGTTTATTTCACTTTACAGTCTTCTGTGGTACATTAATCGTTCCAAATTATCGCCATACTCTATAAATGACATGGAAAATGATACTAACTACCCATATCCAGGAATAAATCGCAAAGGAAGAGGTGTTAGGGAACTTCCTTAACCGACGAGAATACAGACTTTGGCGTCTATCTTGGTCGTTGTAGAAACCCTGGCAGAGTGAAAACAATTACCAGGACATACTGCTAAACCTACTGAAATGCTTGTCTTGTAGCGGTTCGGTCCCAGGGTCTGCGGAAAAGTAGCTAAGCGTGTTGCGCCCCAGACTACGGAGGCTTAAGGTCGTGCTGGGTAAAATCCTTAAATGGTGCAGAATTCTTGGGGGTCATTTTCTTCTTAATCTTCTCAGTCTCTTTATTTTTACGTATTATTTTATCTTTTTCTGGATCTTAATTCTAACTCTCTCTTTGTAAATTTGTCATCTTTCTCTCTCTCTCTCTCTCTCTCTCTCTCTCTCTCTCTCTCTCCCTTGTGCTAATGAGAGGGCAGCAGCATCACCACAACCTCTAATAATGCTCAAACCACCCCCATTCACGTCTCCCAGGGCTATGTGTGTGTGTGTGTGTGTGTGTGGAGTTAAGGCATCCCAGTGGTCTTTAATCGCCACTATGATCCACTATAATTGCCACCAACTCTCTGTCTATAATCACCGTAATCGCTTTTCCTATAGACTTCTTGGTCAGAGAGGAGAGTGCTACTTCATCATCATCATCACAAAAGGCACTGATAGTGGTGTTGGAAATGGGTGACAATGGTGATGATGATGATGATATATGTGGTTAGGAAAATGATGATGATGATGATGACGATAAAATTTTTCCCATGTACTAAACAGATGAATTAATTTTAAGTACAATTTCAGGGCGTAAGACATAAACACTGACAACTTCCAAACTCGACAGATCCTGGGGTCGGGTCGTGAGTTCGTGGTGGTGGTGGGGGCAAGGACGGCGGGCGAGTATGAGTGCGTGGCCAGGGTGCGTGGGTTCCCTGAGGTGCGTGGGCGTGTGCATGTGCTGGTGAAGGGGCCGCCCACCATCGTGAGTGCGGGGCGGCAGGAGGGCAGGCGGGGCGGTACGGTGAGCCTGGAGTGTAGCACCGTCAGCGTACCCAGCCCCATCAGGGTCACGTGGACTTATAATGGCAGGGAGATTGACCTTAGTAAGTACTATATACCACGTCCATTAATTCAGTACTACCTGTTATATGTCTACTGTTGTATTTTCCTCATGTATAAGAATAAGTAGATCAGTAGAGAGGTGGCCTGCAGTCCTACCGGACCCAGGTTCAAATCCCGGCTGGGGCAGGGAACAGTTTAAGGATTTGAATTTCTTAAAAATCAGACTTTACTGATCTACCAGAAGACCCGCCGGCATGTCGTAAAATTACCCCCGCTAATACCAGTACACCAGTCCTGTATGAGACAGCCCTAGCATGTATTCAATATGGACGGTGGGTGTTAGCGCCGAAGTGGTGACATGTACAGGTGTATGGTACGTAGGAGGACTACTGGGCCTTCAGAGCAGGCTGTGAAGCCTATGCCCAGAGTCGGACACATAAAAAAAAAGAAAAGAAAAATACAGGTAAAAATACAGATACATTTTGAAATATTGGAAATATTACTTTCATACCATTATATACATGACTAGCTTTCTTCAGTACATTGCGATTAAAATAGTTGTTTATCATATCATTTGCATTTAACTTGTCGCATTAAGAGTTTTTCTAATATTAATTCTGACACACTTTTGGAATACATCGGCTAAATACTCTTTAAGGGTTCTTAGTGCTGAGAGAGACCGTAAATGCATGCAGTTACTAGGCATTGATCACAGTATCCTTTATTCACACACACACACACACACACACACACACACACACACACACACACACACACACACACACACACACACACACACACACACACACACACACACACACACACACACACACACACACACACACACACACACACACACACACACACACACACACACACACACACACACACACACACACACACACACACACACACACACACACACACACACACACACACACACACACACACACACACACACACACACACACACACACACACACACACACACACACACACACACACACACACACACACACACACACACACACACACACACACACACACACACACACACACACACACACACACACACACACACACACACACACACACACACACACACACACACACACACACACACACACACACACACACACACACACACACACACACACACACACACACACACACACACACACACACACACACACACACACACACACACACACACACACACACACACACACACACACACACACACACACACACACACACACACACACACACACACACACACACACACACACACACACACACACACACACACACACACACACACACACACACACACACACACACACACACACACACACACACACACACACACACACACACACACACACACACACACACACACACACACACACACACACACACACACACACACACACACACACACACACACACTTGCTTATTCACTCACTCAACCACTCTCTCACTCACTCGCTCATTCATTCTCGTCAGGTGACCCCCGATACGAGGTGGTGCAGGATCGCCAAGACGCCGGCCTCCGCAACACTTTACTGATCCACCACAGCGACACGCAAGACTTCGGCGCCTACAACTGCTCGGTGGTGAACGAGTATGGGGTCGCCAGGAAGATGATACGCCTGCAGGAGGAGAGTGAGTGCCTTAGGGGTCTGTTGAGATGATTATGGTGGAGAAGAGAAGGTAACATGAACGGGATTTGGCTGAGGTGATTATGCTTCGGGAGGAGGGTGAGAGGGATGTAGCAGAGATGATCTATCTGCAGGAGGAAAGGAAGAGGATTTAGTCGGAATGATTATGGCTCAGGAGTAGAGTGACTACCATGAGAGTTAAGATGATCTGTCTGCAGAAGGAGAGTGAGTACCATGAGGGCGATTTCTTAGCCATGCAGGTGTAACTATTATAATAATATTAGATTCCATGTACGTATGTATGTTTGTATGTATGTTAGAATCACATATGAATGTCTGTTACGAGATGAATCAGCATGGTAAATGGGCCATGTGTGGCCTTGAAAAGAAGTTATTCTATTTAGATACAGATCAATTAAAGGTCACCGACAAGGCTCTTAGACAGAAGGGGATAATGTAGATTATTTCCAAGATCGTCACTGCCATCCAAATGTACAAGATCAAGAGTACTCAGACATCATAGAGACGCTGTGCGCGAACTCTGATCCATCGGCACCAAAATGGAATCACTTCATCTCTTATCTACGCACAATGTATCTGCCAATTATGAGCCATATTAGATCAGACAGTCCTGAAATATTGCGATAACAGATACATGCAACGAAACGAACACCACACTTGTTACGTCTTTAGTGCAAGCAATAAAAATACCTCCAGGATGAAAATGAGTAAATAAATGGATTATCTGTACGGAAAAGATTAAAACTACTGTCGATGTACCCTTGGAACGAGCAATTGTGCAGTTACTAATCACCTGTAATTACACAGGTGAGGGAGGAGTGTGTGGCGGTGTGAGGGGTGATGCAGGGGCTGAGGGGATGCTGATGTTTTGATTGCCCTCTGTCTCGGAAACCACCAGGCATCATGTTATAGTAAATTGTTGGTGAGAGTAGTTGAGAGATTTTCGGGGTGGGGAAAGATCTGAAGCATTCTGATGTCTTATTAATCCTTCTTGCTGCCTCCAGACGATTTTCTTGTGCTTAGGAGAAACGTCTGGTGTGAAGAAAAGACGAGACAGGAAGAATGAGATGGTAGGACTGGAATGAACTGTGATGAAATAAATAAATGTGAACGAACTAAGGTGAGTGGAGGAGACTATACTGGGCGGTGGATTAGGGTGGAATGAGGGACTAAGGTGGAGTGTACTGTATGTTAGAAGGTGGACTGGAGTGGAATAAAATGTTCTAATAAGGTGGGGAAGAGTATGATGAAAGATGGATAGGGATGGATTGAAGGACTGCAGTTTGAAATGGAATAAGGTAGAAAAATATATGCTGGATGACGATGACGATGAGGATGATACAAACCATTTCGACAGTATATTGGCAAGTTATCATACAATAGAACATCAACGGGTATTACACAAAATTGATCACTATGGAAGCACACACACACACACACACACACACACACACACACACACACACACACACACACACACACACAGGAGGGAGTGCATTCATTCCTAAAGTATATAAGGTCACGCATGTCCTGCGGTGCCTCAGTGTAGGGAGAGAGAGGACATACCCCCTTTGTCTCCCTGCACACACCCAAAAAATTAAGTTGGGGGAAATTATTTTAGTCGCCCCTGCAAATTGGTGCTCACTTTTTTTTAAGTTCTTGGGTGACTGAACTATTATTATTATTACTTTTATTATTATTATTATTATTATTATCATCATCATTATTATTATGTTTCCTTTATTATATTTTTCTCAGGTAATTACTACTATTCTTGCTACCCTTAGGCAATTTTACTCGGCTTGAATAAATCAATCAGATTGTGAAGGGATTAAAAGAGACAGTTTCTAATCTCATCCCTACAAATGGTCTCTTCATAGTTTGCAAAATCACCTGCAGGAAACGAAAGTTAAATAAAGTACAAGAGTTCTACATGCAGGAGCCCTTGGTGAGTGTGGTGTGGCAGAGAAAGACATTGCTTTATTTTACCTTACTTCCTTTCTTTAGCACTTATTTGTGACTAGCATCATATTCTCATCTCAGTGTATTATTAGAACTCAAGATGGAGAGATGGCAATTTTTAGGCCAAGTTAGAGCAAAAAGAATATAGCGATAACCTCTCAGCTAATAGGAAATTCTGAACGCTGGTTTAAATTATCTTTTGGTACTGGGATAAAATTTATAAAAAAATAAAAAAAAGAATTATTGTGGCTATAGAAGGATTATTGGCGTTGTTATTGGTGTTTCTTTTATTACTTAATTGTGAAGGTACTCTCTCTCTCTCTCTCTCTCTCTCTCTCTCTCTCTCTCTCTCTCACCTTGCCTCCTCACTCACACATAACTTTCTCCTAATCTTACGTTTCTTACCGCCATCCTTTCCGGCTTCCTTTCTCTTTCTCTCTCACTTTTCTTTCTTGCTTTCTCTCGTCCTTTCTCTCTCTCTCTCTCTCTCTCTCTCTCTCTCGCTTTTTCTCTTTTTTCTTCCGTGATACTCCTCATGCATTTTCATTTTCTTTCATTTCCTCTTCCTCTTCTTCATTTTCTTCTTTATCCTCATGTTCATCTGTCTCTCCGATTCTCTCTCTTTTTCTGTATAAATCTGTCTGTCTACCTGTCTTTCTGTCTATCTGTCTACCTCTCTGTCTGTCTGTTTTCTGTCTATCTGTCAACCTCTCTTTCTCTTTTATTTATCAGTTTATCTGTCTTTGTCTTCCTATCTGTTTCTATATCTGTCTCTGTCTATCTATCCATCTGTCCATCTGTCTATCTATCTGTCTACCCAGCTTTGCAGTGTGGTGAGAGGGGCATTAAGCCAGCACTTTGTCACAGTGGGAAATATGGTCTCTCTCTCTCTCTCTCTCTCTCTCTCTCTCTCTCTCTCTCTCTCTCTCTCTCTCTCTCTCTCTCTCTCTCTCTCTCTCTCACACACACACACACACACACACAGTTTACGGGGTAGCAACTTGTGATACAGCTCCAGTGGGACGCTGGTAAACAACCCTGATATATGTCCAACGCTGCCTCACTCTGCCTCACTCCTGCCTCACTCTGCCTCATTCTGCCTCACTCCGCCTCTCTTTGCCTTAACTCTGCATCAATCCGCCTTATTCTGCTTCATTCTGCCTCACTCTTCCTCACTGTTCCTCCTCTTGCTTTAATTCTGCTTCAACCTGCCTCAATCTGCTTCCCACTGCCTTAAATTTACCATTCCGGGCCTCATTCTGTCTTCTTCTGCCTCATTCTACTTCGTTCTGCCTCACTCTGCCTTATTGCTGACTCACTGTGCCTCATTCTGCCTTATTCTGCCTTACCTCTGACCCACCCCGCCTTACTTCTGCCTTACTTTGCCTCATTCTTCCTTCCTATGCCTTTGATGCCTTAATTTTGCCTTTCTGTTCCTAAATTCTGCCTTTATTATCCTTATTTCTACTTATCTCTGCATCACTGTGTCTTTCTCTGCCTTACATGTGCATTTCCCAGCCTCATCCTACCTTCATGTTTCTTAGCATCGTCTTCCATAGTCAAAATGCATTAGTCCCGTCTTCTTTGTCTAGGCTTTTCCTCTCTCTGCCTCATTCTGCCTTCCCCTGCCTAAATTCTGTCTTTCTGTGCCTCAGTTCTGCCTTCCTTAGCCACAGTCTTTCTTCCACTGTCTTGTATTTCCCTGTCTTTGCTTCATTCTATTTCCTTCTGCCTTTCTTCTTCGTTTATCTGCCTCAGTCAACCTTCCATTACCTTTGGCTTGCCTTTCCCAGCCTCATTAAGTGTCTCTCTGCCTTTTTCTATTTCATTTTTGCCTTGGATTTGCCTTTCCTTGCTTCGTTACATCTCTCCCTCTTTCCTCTGCCTTAATATTGTTTTGTACCGTATTTCTCTGCCTCTCCCTGCCTTAGCCCCCCTTCCCTCTCCCTTCCCTACCCTCCCAGCTTCCCTCTCACTCCCCCTGCGTCATCTTCTTCCTACCTTTCCTTATCTCTCCCATTTTGTTTCTTTTCCGTTTTCTCCCTCCCACTTCTTTCCTGCTTCCTTTTGGTTTCCCAGCCTCCCATGTTTCCGTGTGTGTGTGTGTGTGTGTGTGTGTGTGTGTGTGTGTGTGTGTGTGTGTGTGTGTGTGTGTGTGTGTGTGTGTGTGTGTGTGTGTGTGTGTGTGTGTGTGTGTGTGTGTGTGTGTGTGTGTGTGTGTGTGTGTGTGTGTGTGTGTGTGTGTGTGTGTGTGTGTGTGTGTGTGTGTGTGTGTGTGTGTGTGTGTGTGTGTGTGTGTGTGTGTGTGTGTGTGTGTGTGTGTGTGTGTGTGTGTGTGTGTGTGTGTGTGTGTGTGTGTGTGTGTGTGTGTGTGTGTGTGTGTGTGTGTGTGTGTGTGTGTGTGTGTGTGTGTGTGTGTGTGTGTGTGTGTGTGTGTGTGTGTGTGTGTGTGTGTGTGTGTGTGTGTGTGTGTGTGTGTGTGTGTGTGTGTGTGTGTGTGTGTGTGTGTGTGTGTGTGTGTGTGTGTGTGTGTGTGTGTGTGTGTGTGTGTGTGTGTGTGTGTGTGTGTGTGTGTGTGTGTGTGTGTGTGTGTGTGTGTGTGTGTGTGTGTGTGTGTGTGTGTGTGTGTGTGTGTGTGTGTGTGTGTGTGTGTACAAATCACGTTTTTTTTCTGTTTTTTTTTCCTGTCTGCTGTTATGCCAGTGGGAGTCATGGGAGAAGAAGAATTTTCCCCTTTCCCGTCCCTTTTTAACAAACTGATTATGCTATGAGTGTTAATACTTTACCCCAGTAGACAGTCTCGTTATTTGCCAAGAGACATGCTGTTATTTGTACTTTTTATGATGCATGTGAAGATGAGAGGCAGCAGAAGGACACCGGGGCCCTTAGGGAACGGACTTTATATTCTATTCCCATAGTCTAATACACCTTAAAAAATAGGGGGGGGGGGAGAAGAGTACGTGGCCCCCTTTTCGCCCTGCCTCCCTTTACGTCAGTCTCTCCCTCAGCATCCCTTGCCTCCTCTGCCTTACCCTACTTCCCTCTCCCTGACCCTACCTCCCCCTGCCTCGCCTTACCTTACTCTGCTTCTCCCCTCTTCCTCTGCCTCTCCCTGTCTTCTCTGGCTCCACCGCCTTTCCCTGCCTCCTCTGTCTTTCCATGCCTCTTCTGCCTTCCTCTGCCTCTCCCTGCCTGACTGAGTGACGGAGGTGAGGCGGGAAGTTGTGGGAGAGCGAGCGCGTCCGGCCTGACTGACTGAAGACCTGGAAGCCAAAGTTACCTATTTTAGTAACTTTCCAATTTCACGGCTTAGTGGTGGCCGGGTTAGGTGGGTTAGTGTGCTGGAAGAGGGTTAGGTGGTGATGTGTGTGTGTGTGTGTGTGTGTGTGTGTGTGTGTGTGTGTGTGTGTGTGTGTGTGTGTGTGTGTGTGTGTGTGTGTGTGTGTGTTGCTCTGTAAGCTGGGAGGAAGGCTAATGAGATGGTTGTGAAGGAAGTCAGGTAAGTAGTTTTTAGCAAGATGAAGAGAGGAAGAAAAACAAATTAGATATAGAAAAAAAAATCCATACACCAGACAACAGGTTCCCTCCTTTCATTAAAAAAAAAATAAATAAATAAAATAAAATAAAATAAAAGGAAAATCTAACAGTTGGACTTGAACAGCTTCGGGGTAAAGTTTGGAGGGCAACTAATCTCGGGAAGCGAATGTAAGCAAGGTTAATATAGGCTGAGTTTGGTTAGGTTTTGTTACATTAGATTTTTTGAATATAGGGATCGTTCTAGTTATGTCATTAGTACTACACGATATGAGTCGGATTGCTTCACTTAAAATGTGTTAGAATATCCATCAAATTATTCTTATTAACATTAGCAGTAGCAGTAGTAGTAGCAGTAGTAATAGTAGTAGTGGTAGAAGTAGTAGTAGCAGTAGTAGTAGTAGGAGTGGTGATGGTGGTAGTAGTAGCAGCAGCAGCAGCAGTATTAGTACCATCATCATCGTAAACCTGTTCCCACTATCATTAATGGGGTAGGTAGAATAAGAAATAAAAAGTACATAAATTTAAGAAGCTCTTAGCACCCAATATTACAATGCAAAGAAAGAAGAAAAACTAGAAGCCTTCAGTTCAAATTCTCAGTTAATATCCATAAAAAATAATAAAACAATGTCAGTCAGAAGCTGAAACTATCTCGCCTTGTGGTCACCAGGAGAGAGGTTAAGATGGGCCTAAGTCTGAGTGGCATGGTGTGAGCAATATACCCCAACCACCCTTCGTATATAAGCCCTTTAGAGCCACCTGGAGCACCTTAACCCACTAGACCACAAGGCATCCAAGAATAATCAAAGAAAATACATCACCTCGCCGACTAGATGAAAATGATAGCTTGGATCTTTAACCTTGATTCTTACGTCTTGTGTTGTAAGAATTCGCCTCAGCATCTTATATTTTGAGGTCAGGCCGGTTGTAAATTTCTCCGCCGCCTCACTTCCGGTTCAGATTATGCTTTCACTTCCGTCTGCCTTGTCTCTCTGTCTCTTTCTCTCTGTCTCTCTTGTCTGTCTGTCTGTCTGTCCATCTTTTTTTTCTGCCTCTGTCTTTCTCGCTTTCTGTCTGTGGTCTTGAAGTGTCTGCCTGTTTGTCTTTCATGTCTGTCTTTTCCTTTATCAGTGACCTTCTTAGTTGTCTCTGTCTTTCATTCCTTCTGTCTTGTCTGTCACTGTCTCTTTTTTCTGTCTCTTGTCTGTCTCTGCTATATTTCTGTTTTTCGTGTCTGTAAGCTCAGTTTTTCTGTCTGGCTGCCTATGTCTTTGTCTCTTTCGGTCGGCCTTGTCTGTCTGTATCTATTGCTTACCCTTTGTCTATCAGTGTTGCTTACCCTTTGTCTATAGTGTCTGTCTGTTAGTCTTTGGCCTTTCCTTTATCTGTTGTGCTGTCGTGTCTGTATGTCTTTCTGTCGGACTATCAATCTATCTGTGTGGTCTTTACTTCTGTCCTCCTGTTTGTCCAGAGTATTGTAGAAAAACCACTGAAGCTAATATACTGCAAATCAATGAGGATGTTTCGATTAAACCAAATGTGACATGATGAAATTTTGGTGAAGATACGTCAGAGTACAAAGACACGATCGTACCTTGAGCAAATTAATGACAGTACCGGTACGTGTTTAAGGAGTGCGTGTGAAATATGGAGGGTGGATTTCGTAGTTTTTTTTTTTTTTCTTTTTAATACAGTTGAAACCTCTGTATTAATTTTGCTAAAAGGGGATAGGTACAGTATGTGATCTACTTAACTCTCTCTCTCTCTCTCTCTCTCTCTCTCTCTCTCTCTCTCTCTCTCTCTCTCTCTCATAATTCTTCCTTTCTCTTTCCCTTCCTTTTCCTCCTCCTTTCTCTGCTTCCCCTCATCTTTCTCTCTCACCTCGTACTGTCTCCCTCCCCCTCCTCTCTTTCTCCTTCTTTCCTTCTCGTCCTCCTCCTCCCTCCCCTTCTCACCCGTTCTCCCAGCGGCGTCGTATATTTGTCATAGAGTGAACATTGGCCGCCACGCAGTCTCCCCGAGGTAACATTTTCCCTGCTCCCGCCTTTTCTTATCACTCCCCTTCCTCCTAACCCCTCCTCAACCCCTCCCCAAACCCCTCCAACCCCTCCCCGGGCCTCTCCATCCCATCCAACCCCTCCAGGACCGCCACCGCTGCCAGAATGTTGATGTTCGCGCAGCCTCCCTACTAGCAATCCGGATTTTCTCTCTGGGCGCGCGCGTGTGTGTCGTACCTCATCCCCGGGAATTATCGTACCTTGATTTGTTAGCCGTATTCTCACTGTTGGAAAGGAATTGTTATAAATATTGATACCTCTTATTCAATTTCGCTGCTTTGATTATATTTGGTATTATTTTTTTTTATTTTTAAATCTATCTGCTGGCCAATATGCGCTGGCTACTGATAATAACTGTTCCACATTTCTGCACTCTTTTTCACCTATTTTTGGATCCTGTTCACTTCATTTAAAGTAGCTGGATATAGAGCTGGGGACTGTGATGACGAGAATGATTAATAGTAACTTTCGATGGACAGCGCTATGGCATTTTTTTTTTTTTTTTATGCGTTTGAGTTGGGCATTATGGAAGCTGCTGAATTTTAATGTTTGGAGGACGAGAGGCAGCATCTGTGTGTGTGTGTGTGTGTGTGTGTGTGTGTGTGTGTGTGTGTGTGTGTGTGTGTGTGTGTGTGTGTTTCTGCTACATACCTGTAAAAGTTGTGCTACATATATAGCTTCCTTCTGTCTCCCGGTGTGATGTGTTACCTGCCCTGCCTCCCCCCCACCCCACACACACACACCTGCGCCCTGTGCCTGTGTGGTGTGAGTTAGTGTGTGTGTGGCTCACTGTGCTGTCTATAGTGTGACGTCGATGTTGATTGTGCTGCCTGGATGGACGCGTGTTATGTTACTGTGTTATGTTATGTCGGTGTGTGGGGCAGGAGGGTACTCTGTGTATGACTGCTTTGGGTGTGTGTGTTTATATGTGGGTGTAAATGTGTGTGTGTGTTTCTCATTACACACACACACACACACACACACACACACACACACACACACACACTCGCTGGTGCAGTGGTAACGTTCTCGCTTGCCAACTGGTAGACGGGAGTTCGCGCCTCGCTCAGGCTGCGAAAAGTTTCACTGACGAAGTGGGTGGTTACTGTCCTCCTTGAGCAAGGGGATGGGTGTGTGCTTGTGTGAAGGTCACAGCCTTGCCCTTAGATCGGACTATATGAGCTCTCAGCTCCCTTCCGGGAGGGTAAAAGCTGACGATCACGACCATCAAGTGATCCTGACCGACCCGGTGAATTACACACACACACACACACACACACACACACACACACACACACACACACACACACACACACACACACACACACACACACACACATTCTCCTTTCCTCCAGCTCTCCCGCACAGACCCTCCTTTCCTCTGCTCCAGCTCCACTCTCTCTCCCTCTCACCTCTCCAGTTTGTACACCCACCCTCAGCACCCCCTCTGCAAACCCCACTCTCCAGACCATACATCCTTCTTTTGTCTCTGCTTCTTAAAATCTTACACACACACACCCCTCCTTCTTGCCGTTTCCTTTTCCTTTCTCCCTCTCCCTCTTCCACTCCCTCTCCCTCTTCCACTCCCTCTCCCTCTTCCACTCCCTCTCCCTCTCCCTCTCCCTCTCCTTCTCCCTCTCATTCTCCCTCTCCCTCTCCCTTTCATTTTCCCTAGCCCCCCTCCCTTTCCTTTCCCTTCTCGCTATTCCTCTCATTCTACCTCTCCTTCTCCTTCCTGTTCTCCTTCTCTCTCTCCGTCTCCTTCTTCTCCAGATCTTACACCCCCTCCCCCTGCCTCCCCTTCTGCTCCCCCCCCTCTCAGCATTGGGCGGGGGCGGGGGCGGGGGGGAGGGGAGGGGGAACTTAGCGCGGTTCACACGGGCGGAAAATTGTTAATCCCAGTGAGTACGTCCCGCCAGCCACCAGCCCACACGAGACATGGCGAGACGGGGCGAGATAGGGCAAGATAGAGTAAGGAAAGGCGAGATAGGGCGAGATAGAGTAAGGAAAGGCGAGATAGGGCGAGACAGAGTAAGGAAAGGCGAGATAGAGTAAGGAAAGGCGAGATAGGGCGAGAAAATGCGAGAAAGAGCGAGGTAGGGTGATAAGCGGTGACACTGAGCGACCTATGATGAGAAAAGACGAGAAAGAACGAGTAAGGGTAAGAGATGCCGAGACAGGGCGAGACAGAGAGACAGATAACGAGATAAGGTGAGAAATGTCGAGAGAGGGCGAGATAGGGTGAGAGAAGGTGAGACAGGGCGAATTAGTGTGAGAGAAGACGAGACAGAGGGAGACTGGGTAAGACAAGTTGAGATACGGTGAGAGATGGCGAGACAGAGCGAGATAGGGTGAGAAAAGTCGAGAAAAAGCGAGACGGGGTGAGTGAAGGCGAGACAGGGCGAGACGGGGAGCGAGAAGACAAGAGAGGGCGAGAGTCAGCGAGACAGGGCGAGAGATGGCGAGACAAGGCAAGAGATAGCGAGACAGGGAGAGAAATGTCGATACAGGGCGAGATAGAACGATGCAGGACGAGAAAAGACGAGACACTGCGATAGATTGCGAGACGGAGCGAGATAAAACGAGAAGAGGATATATTAGATGTGAGTAGACAAGATGAGATGAGATTCCAAGAGAGACAAACGAGACGAGCACGAGACCAGACGAGAGAAAACGAGACTTGATTAGAGAAAGCGAGAAGAAAATGAAACAGAGTGAGATTAGATATGAAAGAGGCGAGGCGAGATTAGATGAGGGATAGCGAGACGAGACGAGATTAGACAACACGTGACAAACTTTGATGAGAGAAAACGAGACGAAATTGGATGAAAGAAACCGACGAAAATACACGAGAGAAAACGAAATACTACGAGACGAAATGGAAAAAAAGGGAGATGAGACGAGACTGAGCGAGACCAAAATAATTACTGGAAATAAGAGACGAAATAAAAGTCGAGAACAAGTGCTATACGAGAAAAAAAAAATCAGGCGAGACAAGACGAGATCAGACGAGATTAAATAAGACGAGATCAAGTGAGACGAGGCCAGTTCGCGGGAGACATTGCGAGACACTGCGAGATACTACGAGATCATGCGGGATAGTGCGAGATCATGCGAGATACTGCGAGATCAGGTGGGATAGCACGAGATCATGCGAGATAGTTTGAGATCATGGGAGATGGGAGGAGCCGGGCGATTGCATGAGCGTGATAGCCGAGGAAGTGATTGGTTTAGGATGGACATGGCGATAGGAGTGGGTATTGTAGAGTATTGTAACACACACACACACACACACACACACACACACACACACACACACACACACACACACACACACACACACACACACGCAAAACCCGAAATACATAGAGAGAGTTGAGTGTCATAGCCTCATAAAACCAAACCAAACGACCAGCCCGCCATCCAAACAACACTCCCTCATAACTCTCGCTTTCAAACACCTCACCTAATCGACAAAGTTAGCTCGCATTTCAAGACTGACCGCTACATTTCTTTTCTTTACGACTGCTGCATCGATATCAGTGTGGATCTGTGTCGATGTGTGTGTGAATGTGTGGGTATTGTGTGAAAGATGTGTGTATAGTTAGATATGTGAAAGTGTGGGTGTGTTTGTGCAATTCATTGGATTGTAGGTCACACACACACACACACACACACACACACACACACACACACACACACACACACACACACACACACACACACAAACGCAAAACTACCTACCTCTTTGCTCCACACTCAGCCCCTACATATCCCCCTTACCCCCACACACCCCCTTTGTCCCACACCTGTCATCCACACCTCCCCCTTACCCCCACACCTGCCTCCACACACACCTGAATCTTCGCCCCACACACCTGTCACCTCCCACAGACAACAATACATCTGATAACCCGAGCCCATTAAAAAAAAAAAAATAGATAAAAGCCACTCAGAGTACCCACGCTGCTCAGACCGTCATCTTACATAGCTCCCACCGTCTCCCACCTCCTTACGCTGTCTCCCACCTACTTCTACTGCCTCTCACCTACTTCTACTGCCTCTCACCTACTTCTACTGTCTCTCACCTACTTCTGCTGCCTCTCACCTACTTCTACTGCCTCTCACCTACTTCTACTGCCTCTCACCTACTTCTACTGCCTCTCACCTACTTCTACTGTCTCTCACCTACTTCTACTGCCTCTCACCTACTTCTACTGCCTCCCACCTCCATCTGCTGTCTCCCACCTACTTCTACTGTCTACATGAATTATAAAAGAAAGACACTGGGGACACCACTATGTGTAGTTCTTGTTTACTGTACCTACCTGTCTGCCTATTTGTCTCTCTACCTGCCTAACTAGCTATCTACCTTTGTTTGCTTATCTCTATTAATATATCTGTCTATCTATCTATGTCTTTCCATCTATCTACAACTTTCTGAGGGTGACTCAAAGCGCGTTAAGGAAGTGATGGAGGGTCCGGGGGTTGAGTCAGCATCCTGTCTTATTGAATCAACGCTCAGTAAATTCATCGCCCGCTGACTACTACTTCATGTTTCTCTCTCTCTCTCTCTCTCTCTCTCTCTATATATATATATATATATATATATATATATATATATATATATATATATATATATATATATATACAAATTAAAAACCTAAAAGTGCCACAAAACGTTGTGGGCGTTTTTACTAACTAATCACCTCGTGAAATATTCCCAAAATATAACCTAACCTAACGTTCAATACGTGTTGCAACACTTTTAGGTCTTTAAGCCCAACGGAATACGTATGCATACAGTATACAAACACATACACATACACCTGGTATATTACAGCATTATGCGTCCAACTGAGGACACAGGGTGGGAAGCTCGTTCTAGAGGTCCATCAGTCCACCCACGCACCAACATTTGATACAGCACACCCACACACATCACCACTCGGCCATCGATACCTGCTGTGTGTTTACTGTTGTGTGCTGAAATTGAGTCCAGTACTGGTGTAATGGTACTGCAGGCTGGGGGTGTTATTTTTGTATCGTATGGGTGGGCGTTGTGGATGAGGAGTGAGAACTGCTTTTGTCTTACTGGTCAGTCAGGTTCTAAGACACTGTAGGACTCACATCTTATCGTTAGCTCTGTAAGGGATAGGCAGTACTTTCACTTACTGTCTTAGAATTGGTTTAGTTACATTCAAATTTTCGTTCAGTTTCTGACACCAGCAGTTACTTGAATTTGCGACTATTTTAGGTGTTTACTTTTTTATTCCTTCGATCAACATATGTGCTTAAAACAATGTGTACTGTATAGCGGCTGTAACTCATAGTGACAGTAGGGTGATACCTAACTTTGCTGCGGTGTATTGTGATAAAGTAATGGTGGGTGTATGTTGTGGTGATAGAGTGGTGAGAGAGTACAGTGATGCCTAACACAGTACAAACATCTGTTTCATGTGTTGTGACAGAGAAAGTAATAACGGTTGTAGGTTTTGGTGATAGGTTGTTGATAAAGTGTGACAGAGATAACTAGCATTGTCGGTGCTGTGTAAAGGTAAAGTTTTTGTGGTAGAGTAGACAAACGATAGAATGGTAATAAACAAACCTAACTATTCTGGTGCTGTGTGGTGTATAGATTGGTGATATAGTAATGCTAGACGTAACTAACAATGCTGGTGCTGTGTGTTGTATAGATTGGTGATAGAGTAGGGTGGTGCAAGACATAACTAACATTTTGGATGCATTGTGGTGCGACAGAGAAGGTGCCTGTGGTGATGGTGGCTGTCGGTGTTGGTGCTCTGGTGGTGGTGACCCTACTGGCTGCCTCTGTACTACTCTGCACCAGGACTCACTCGCCCCCTAAAGGTACAGTTTGCGGTGGTAATTTACTTATACTTACCTGCTCTTTGGTGGGGTTTGTTGAAATAAAGTTGAATAAAAATGCACTACTCTGAAAAAATATATGATGTAATTCGCATAGATAGATTGATAGATTAATTGATTGACTGTCGAAGGGGGTAGTAGTAGTAGTAGTAATGGTGATGGTGGTGGTGGTAGTAGTAGTATATTACAATGTACACTTCAGTTTCAGACGACGCAGTGGTGTAGCAGAGAGCGAGGGGTGGAAGACAGTGTGGAGCTGACCAATAGTGGAAGAGTACCACCCTTCCTCCTTACTCCACTATACTCCACCTTACCCCACCCCTGCTCCACTTCCAGAATTTTGAGTCCACATTAACGTTTCAGTATCGAAAGGATCCTGATTCCACCTCATTCCACCCTGCTCACTCCACACTTCAAATTCTACTCCACATCCCTTCCCTTCACCTCCACCCTCCACCCTACTCCACTTCATTGATCCAGACTCCACATTACCTTTCCGGGATTCATCTGTGTGTGTGTGTGTGTGTGTGTGTGTGTGTGTGTGTGTGTGTGTGTGTGTGTGTGTGTGTGTGTGTGTGTGTGTGTGTGTGTGAACTTTCCATTCCACTTCAACAATCCAAACTCCACACTATCCTCCTCTCCACTACCTCCACCTCACTCTGTATACTCCACCTCACACTCCAGCATCACCCTCCTACTACTGTACCACATTCAACTTTGACACTCTCCTACTTCCACCCCATTCCACCCCCTCTTTCAACTCCACAACAAACTCCACATCCACCTTCACCTCCACCACTAACAACAATACCTCCTCTTCCTCCCCCTCCTCTTCCTCCTCCTCCTCCCCTCCTCTTTCTCCTCCTCCTCCTCCTCCTTATCCTCATCCTCATCCTCACCCTCATCCCCATCCTCATCCTTTTCTCCCTCATCCTCCACATTTACTCCACCTCCCTCCACTCCCGGAACTGTGGATGCACTTTCCCAGCTTCTAAACTTTGGTCATTCTTCTTTGTAAACATACCAGGACCGCAATATTCAGCTATTATTATTATTATTATTATTATTATTATTATTATTATTATTACTGAGGTATTTTGAATTGAATGAAAGGAATATCGTAGACTAAGATGAGGATGATGAATTTACCGAATTTTGTTTATCTTCGTACTGATTTTCTTCTCAGCAAGATTTTTGGATCTCAAAGGAATATGACATTTTACATAATTTATGTAAACGATTGTGCAAAGAAGTAACGAGTATAGGAATAGTGCTACCGTAAACTGCATCCTAGTCTGACCATGAAAGTATCTGCGTCCAAACTGTACGATAAAAAGAGTTTTGATATTTGTGAATGCATCATATCGTATTTTGTAGTCAAACTCGCCCAAGCCTACAACTCTTTTTTTTTCCCTGCTTCCAACCCCCCTTGCTCGTAGCAGAAGCTGTTCCTGGTTTAGCTACGTAGTTTCAAGCCGTGTTCCCTGTCTCTCCCTCTGCTGTTGGACCAGATCTTGCGACTCAGAGACAGCTGTGGATATGTCTGCCTGAAGGAGTCGGAGAACAGTTGAAGAAAACTGAAAAACTGCTTCCAGAGTTCTGACGAGATTTGCAAGTTCGGTCCGGTCCGCTTTTGATTACTGTCTTGAAATGGCGAAACGAAGGTTAGATTTATAGAATTTGTAACTAGGTCGCCGACACAGTAAGGTTATCTGTTATTTTCGGTCGATATTTACGGGCTTCTCTCTTTCGGTGATGTCCTCTGTGTTACAAGCTTGATTCTGAGGTGTGTGGATTGATTTGATGTTGCAGAAGGTGGGAAACCTGCCTTTTATATTAAATTAACATCAACTAATTAAAGCAGAATTAATTATTGCGTGTTTAGATGACACTACTTCGCCATTCGCAACAACAAATGGCGTCCATCCCGCACAACAACACCTCGTCCTCCTCAGAAAAGTATCTTATGCAGCAATAGATGCAGTTAGTTTAACATTAAAAATTATATGTTTCGACAGCTATCTGTTTCAAATGTAGCCTGCCGACACAGAACGAAAAGAAGCTGATGAAAAGGAGAAACCCACCAAAAAAGACGAGTCCGCAAAGTAAACATTGACCTACTGTAATTTTCCTTCTCTGCTTCTCTAATGGCGAGGTGACGTGATTGCTTGACGTTGTTTTAGTCCGTGTAAATACTGTACAGTTACCCCTGAGTTCGCGCCTTTTGATGGTCACGTTTTCTGTGTATAGGAAGTATTTTTCAACGTTAGATTTTATAATGCCAGTAGATTAAGCTGTTGTGGCGGAATACTCAACTAAATATCCTAGGCCAACACTGTAAGTAATAGGACTGTAATTCAGGTGGCATAGGAGGCTCCGTAATGCCTCTCCCTTAGTAATCTATTTTCCATATCATAACGTTGTTTTATTATCGACATAGTTTGCATCAGTAGCAAGCAAGAGGGCGTTAAGGTGTGATACGCAGAATAAGTCACTAGGGAGCAGGTGTTAGGAAACCTCCGAATCCACGTAGAATACATGCCATATTATTATCATTTAGTGAAGATGTAATATACAGGGTGGTCCGTATATTGCACTCCCAGTCTTGTGTGTTGCGGGAACGGCTCAGTTGATTTTGTGAACAGAGACATTTCAGATACTTCGTGAATTTAGGCTATTGATCAACCAAGCAATCAGTGAACGTAACACACACACACACACACACACACACACACACACACACACACGCACGCGCGCGCGCAAAATAAAGCATGAAAATGGTTATGGGAAACAGAAAACGGTGCAGAATAAACACTGGTAACGCTGATTGAGCCGCTCCCGCAACACACGAAAATTAAGATGCCTAACATATGAGCCACTCCGTATACTAAATGCATTATTGTTGTTATTAGAGGCTTTTAAAAGAACTAATTGTACATATAGGCCGTGCTGTACATAGGCTATACCACTGAGGGTTACAAAGAGAGCAATATATGACTGTCCTATATATTGTTGTGCCACAGAACCAGAGTTGCGCATCATCTAACTTTTTTTTATGCTTGTAAAAATCCCGAAAGTGGTTTTACGTACTAGTATTTTGTTATTATTGTAAGTGCTCGTTTTCATTCCAGTCTGCGTGAAGTTATGGTAGCCATCAAAGCATATAAAAAAGGATTTGGAAATTGGACTATATATATATATATATATATATATATATATATATATATATATATATATATATATATATCTTTCTGTGCATCATCATCATTGTCATCATCATCCAGTTTATAATGTTTGGTTGGGGTGGAGAGCTCCGAAGAGTTTGATTTGGTTCGGGACATGAATCAGAGGAGCAAGGCCCCTCAGGTATAGTGTTCTTCTCCACACTCTCCCTTCTTTTTCATAGGTGGTGCGAGGCTGCTTGCAACACAAGTGCTGGGCGGTGGGTTTGCAGTGTTACCAGCCCACACGCACAGTCATTTTAGTCGCCTCCTGAATCCCTATCGTTTTCCTAGTTAATGCGAATTTTATTATGAACTGTGGTAGGTTATGTGACACTGAAATGAGCCATACTTCAACATTAATTTTAAATCAGCGAGAGACTAACTAGAAGGGTGTGTATGTGAATGAGGTAAAGAGGGATAGGGTGAGGAGGAGACTGAATATGAAACGGAGGGATGGATTGAAGAGAGATATGAGAGAGGAGAGTGAGATAGGGGGAGAGCAGCCAAATGGTAGAGGACAGGACAACATGAAGGCACTTTGTAGCCACCCCTTAAGGGATTAAGGAGTCTTGCTAACTAATTAGAGAGAGAGAGAGAGAGAGAGAGAGAGAGAGAATAACCTAGGAATATTGAAGTAATCTGAGAAAATGTATGAGTGAATTGTCAGGCCTGTGAAAGTTTGTGAGAGGGCTGAAGCAGGAGACGCCATAACCTGATATAATTCTGATTTAATTAAGTCACCGGTTTGGCGATGGCGGATGGAAATTATGATGAAAATTCCGAACTGGCCACTTCCCGCACGCCTGAACGCCTTTTCTTTCTTTATTTCTTTTTTTTTCCTCAATCCCGCTGGGAGTCTGCTCAGGCTTCCAGTTTTCGGTACTTTTTGGAGTGGGAGCTGTCCTCAGCTCGAATTTCCAAGGTATTTATTTTCCTTGCTGGAATTGCCTCAGCCCCCCATAGTTTGGCAGATATATATATATATATATATATATATATATATATATATATATATATATATATATATATATCCATCATCCAATCCTATGTTGCCCCATGAGGAGCATAGAAGCCCGGGGCTAGGCAGTTGGTCCTGACATTTAAGATGAGAGTGACCAGCCTCACTCATCCCTGAGTGGCATTACATGAGCAATAAACCCCAATCACCCCTTGGATATAAACCTTCACCGGTTCAATCCGACTGGAGCACAATAATTACCCACTAAACCACCAGGCGCCAAAATTTGGTTATATGGTTACCACCCAGCGTAGTAAATGGTTTCCTGGTGTACAGGAAACCATTTGGCTTGTCACTCAGTGCAGAGTCACCCTTCTGCCTGTGGGTGACTCTACACTGAGTGACAAGCCAAATGGTTTCCTGTTCACCAGGAAACCATTTACTACTCTGGGTGGTAACCATATAACCAAATTTTGGCGCCTGGTGGTTTAGTGGGTAATTATTGTGCTCCAGTAGGATTGAACCGGTGAAGGTTTATATCCAAGGGGTGATTGGGGTTTATTGCTCATGTAATGCCACTCAGGGATGAGTGAGGCTGGTCACTCATCTTAAATGTCAGGACCAATTGCCTAGCCCCGGGCTTCTACGCTCCTCATGGGGCAACGTATGATTGGATGATATATATATATATATATATATATATATATATATATATATATATATATATATATATATATATATATATATATATATATATATGCCAAACTATGAGGGGCTGAGGCAATTTGTATATATATATATATATATATATATATATATATATATATATATATATATATATATATATATATATATATATATATATATATATATATATATATATATATATATATATATATATATATATATATATATATATATATATATATATATACACACACACACTCTCACGCTCTTTCTCTAACTGAAAAATTCCAGCCTTGGGACCCTACACCTCACAAGGGGTAATATTAGTAGACTGTTACTGTTCAGTGTTACCGTTATCGTAGTAGTTGATAAGGTAAATAATAACGATGATAGTGATAAAACCTTCACAGGTGCGTAACTCTGGAATGAGGTGAGAATACATGTATTGTACACGTGGAGGGGCTGCCCGGCTGGTACATATTGGTCTAACTGCTTTAACTCTGATCTAAATTTGTTTTATCTTTGGTCTATCTGCTTAATATATTACTTAAGACCTCAGTATGTACACTGTTGCATTGATTTGTGTGCATTTAGATCACTGACAGGCTATTGGTCTGAGGTGTTGGGAGTGTCACTCCCTGATTCGAATATTTCAGTGCTGTGGAAAGGATATAGAGCCATATTATTGTGTTATTCTGCCACTGTCTTAGGAGGAATAACATCCAAAAGGATGACAAACTTAGGCAAGTCAAGCCTGACAGACTATAATCAGATGAAATGTAATATATTGGGTTGAAATTAGGCCACATTAGTTCTTTAGCCCAGAAGGAGAGAGAGAGAGAGAGAGAGAGAGAGAATTATGCTCGATTAACAAGGTATGGGCAGTTTGGTAAGTCAGTTCAACCGGTGATTAATTTAAGTGTTCGTCATTTAAACAACGTTTCAGAAATTGCAGTGTAATTTCTAAAAGCATTTTGGTATAAGCAGAGGAGTAATGTGTCTAGCCTGTGCAGCCTCTCGTGTCCAGAATCTGTTTACATAACCTTATAGGAGCCGTGTTAGTAAAAGTTATGTTTACACGCCGTCGTTTCATTGGCCTACACGACTGAAGGGGGGAAGAAGGGGTGTTTCTCTTTACAGCTTAGGAAGTCAATTTTTCTCTTCCATTTCGGCCATTTTGCTTCCACTCCCGCCATTTCTCTTCCACTCCTGCCCTTCCACCTCTGCCATTTCTCTGCCATTCCTGCCATTTCTCTGCCATTCCTGCCATTTCTCTTCCACTCTTGCCCTTTCTCTTCCACTCTTGCCCTTTCTCTTCCACTCCCGCCATTTCTCTTCCACTCCTGCCCTATTTCGTTGGCAATGATGTACACTCGGCATCAGAGGTCCTGTTTCCTCTCACGCCTTTCCCTCTACGAACTTTGAAATATCAGTGTGGTGGACCTGCAGCATCCCACACTGATGACACTGGGACCAAATAAAGTCATCAGTGTCGGTTGCTGAGGAGATACAACACTGATATCTGGATGTCCATGGAGGAAGAGAGAGAGAGAGAGAGACGGCAGAAAATTTGATACCTAATGTGCAGTCAACAAAGGTATCACAACTTACAGATTATCTTCTTTATATATGGTATGTGTGGCAGAGTAGTTTTAGTTTTTTTTACAACAGTGCCTTGTCTAGCAAATAAAACAGATGCTGGTGTAAGCCGTGAGACGGAGAGAGAGGCTTCAGCAGACCAGGGGGCAGACCGAAGATGGGGTGAGAAAAAGAGGCAGACCCAACCAGGCGAAGGTATGGTATATGAGTACTGTCCGGAGTGGAATGATAAATAGGAACTGTTGACAGGTCGGGGTGGGAAATGCTGCAGAAAGCTTATTATATCTAGAATGAAAAGGGATATTGATGATGATGATGATGAGGAGGAGGATAATGATGGTGATGATGATGGTAACAAATAGGGATGATGATGATGATGATTAAGAGGAGGAGGATAATGATGGTGATGATGATGATGGTAACATATAGGGATAATGATGATGATGATATGATGACAAATAGGGATGATGATGGTGATGGTGGCGATGATGATGATGATGATGAACCTAACAGCGCATTGTATACCAGAGCTGCGTTCCTTGGCATCAACACCACTTTCACTGTAATAATTTTACGTTGATAGGTAAGCGAATAGATCAGCTGCTATATATATAGATATAGGTGCATACATGCATAAACAGATTGAGAGAGAGAGAGAGAGAGAGAGAGAAGGGGGAGGAAGTGTAGTGAGGGTTGACGAGGTGGTGAAGTACAGTGGGTTAGTAAGCACTTATTTCCCCCACTGATAAATGGAAGGTCATACACTCTCAGCATAGTAACACACACACACACACACACACACACACACACACACACACACACACACACACACACACACACACACACACACACACACACACACACACACACACACACACACACACACACACACACACACACACACACACACACACACACACACACACACACACACACACACACACACACACACACACACACACACACACACACACACACACACACACACACACACACACACACACACACACACACACACACACACACACACACACACACACACACACACACACACACACACACACACACACACACACACACACACACACACACACACACACACACACACACACACACACACACACACACACACACACACACACACACACACACACACACACACACACACACACACACACACACACACACACACACACACACACACACACACACACACACACACACACACACACACACACACACACACACACACACACACACACACACACACACACACACACACACACACACACACACACACACACACACACACACACACACACACACACACACACACACACACACACACACACACACACACACACACACACACACACACACACACACACACACACACACACACACACACACACACACACACACACACACACACACACACACACACACACACACACACACACACACACACACACGCACGCACGCACGCACGCACGCACGCGCGCGCGCGCGCGCGCAGTTCCTCTCACTATATGTTTTACGGACATGAAATGAATTGCTTAATATTTCAAAAATTTCTCCATTCATCGCAGTCAAGATCTGTATCGTTTGAAAACTCTCTCTCTCTCTCTCTCTCTCTCTCTCTCTCTCTCTCTCTCTCACTGTGTGTGTGTGTGTGTGTGTGTGTGTGTGTTGCTATGCCGTGAGTGAGTATGTGACCTTCAACTCCCATTAGTGTGTGCGTGTGTGTGTGTGTGTGTGTGTGTGTGTGTGTGTGTGTGTGTGTGTGTGTGTGTGACCTTCATGTCTCATCAGTGTGGGAAGGGCTTAAGTGTTTAGAATCTCTAGTGCTCCATCCATCTCGACCTGCCTCACTACACTGCCGTCTGCCTTCCTCTGCGTTTCCTGCCTCACCCACTAACTTCTCTGCCTTACATCTCTGCTTCCGTCCCCTCCTTCACCACTTATCCTTCTATTTTTTTTTTTTTTTCAGTTATTCCTGTCTCTCCCTTTCTCACCAGTCTTCGTTTCGTTGTCTCTCATTTTTTTTGTTTTCTTATAACTTCTCTTAACCCTTCTGCATCTCAGTCTTACCTGTTTACTTTTTCTTTGCGTCTGCGCCATGGCCTCCCCTTCTGCTACCCCCACCGGTCGACTGGCAGGGAAGCAGTGTTTGATAACTGCTGCTGCACAAGGTAAATAGCAGTTGTAATAGCAGTAGTTGTAATAGTCGTAGTAATACTAGTAGTGTCAGTAGTAGTAGTGGGGGTTGTAGTAGTGGTAGTAGTATAATTTCGTCTTTTATTATTCCGATGCTCCAGTTCTTTCAAAGGAATTCAGTACCGCTCGAGACTTTCACCTTTACAGTTATAAGAAATGTGCTTTACATACAACACAACCTTCATGTGTAGAAGCAGGAAAAAAATATTCTATCGCCCGTGTAATTAGAAACAGTTAGAGCAAATGTGCCATGATGCCAAGTAGCCCATGGTGTTGTGTGCCAGGTTAACGATTAGGTGGGGAGTATGCTTTAAAATCTGAAGAACCCTTGCCCTAAAATGAGATTATAATAAGCCTATGTTTAACGATTACCATAGCCTAGAATCACAAGTAGTTTTACGACAACAAAGCAGAAAGTTGGGAGCACCTTTCCGGCACAGTCAAATTTTTTCGTAAAACATCCAAACTGATACTAATATAAAGGCAAAAAAATATCGAAACTTGGTGGATTTGGCCCGTTTGTCACAGATCACCTCACTGCATAAGCGTTCAAGCTGCGTTTTATTGGTACTGACGAGTAAGCTGATCCATAAGTCCGAGGAGCACCACTTTCTGTCCCTAGAGTTGGAACCCGCTCTCACCCATTGCTGCACACACGGGTATAGATGTAGAAGCTTTCTGAAGTGTAGGGTGAGAAGTGTATGTAAAAAAAATCTAAGTTGCATTGGCTGTATTTGTGACTGGAGGAGTTTATATGCTTCATTTACAGTTCATTCACTTTTACTTGTCGGAGATTTTCGTCCTCTTACAGACAATTTCCTGTAGCTCAGTGGCAGGATAAAGCAGTACTACGATTCTACATCCTTTTCACGGACTTTGTTCATGACTAGCGCCAAATCCTAGTGTTATTCCCTTGTTACAGCTCAGAATTCAAGGTGGAGAGATGGCAAGTTTTCTCCTTGTGAGCGATTAGAGTATAGGAAACTGGAACAAGGTACTGTAGAGACAGAGAAACAAGCATCTTCCCAAAGTTTGACGAATACATAGCGGAAAAATCGAACCATTTGAAACACGCATTAGTAGAAAGACTGTTCTCAGTGTGTTTCGCCAGTTATAAATTTTCTTCAGATAGAAATGGGAAGATAAATGTTTCTTTGGCTGCGCGTGCGTTTAAAACAAATAGGAGGACATACTACTGACTCTTTTTAATGGTCCTCGCCCCTTGCAGGCATCGGACGTGCTACTCTTGAGGCGTTCCTGAGGGAGGGTGCAGCGCTGGTGGTGGCTGTGGATATCAATGGAGAGAAGCTGAAGGAACTGGAGTCAAACCCACGTATGTTACAGAGGACAGGCTAAGTTATATGTTTGTGTATTTTGGTCCGTGTATAAACTGTGGCAAGTAAGGAGTGTCTTGAGAGAGAGAGAGAGAGAGAGAGAGAGAGAGAGAGAGAGAGAGAGAGAGAGAGAGAGAGAGAGAGAGAGAGAGAGAGAGAGAGAGAGAGAGAGAGAGAGAGAGAGAGAGAGAGAGAGAGAGAGAGAGAGAGAGAGAGAGAGAGAGAGAAAGAGAGAGAAAGAGAGGAGGGGAGGAGGAGGAGGGAACATTACCTCCCTCGAGTAAAAAAGTGAGAGCAAAAGAGAGAGAAAAAAAAGATCATATTAATACCCCTGCTCTATCTTTCTATCATTCTGCTTACCTGTTAGTCTGTCTTTCTATCTATCCATCTATATACCTGTTTACCCATCCATCCATCCATCTTCCTATCTGCCTATTTATTTACCCATCTACTTATCTGTCTGTCTTTCTACCTCTTCTATTTATCTATACATCTGTCTACAATCAACGCGTCCACCCCTCCGGCAGGTGTAGCTACCCGTGTGGTGGACGTGCGTGACTTTGGCGGCATCAAGGCGCTGGCTAAGGAATTCCCGGGGATCACTGTGCTCTTCAACTGTGCCGGGTGAGGGTGAGGCAGGCGCTGAAAGAGGAGGCTGGGGTTGGGGTATCATATGGACTACTACTATTACTACTACTACTACTACTACTACTCCTACTCCTACTACTACTACTACTACTACTACTACTACTTCTACTCCAACTCCTACTCCTACTCCTACAACTACTACTACTACTACTATTATTATTATTATTATTATTATTATTATTTTCACTATTACTGCTACTACTATTATTAATACAAGTACTGATATTTACCTGTGCCGGGTGAGGG